>NC_044386.1:75532416-75835446 GCF_006542625.1 Nomascus leucogenys
GTCCTCAGTGGCAGAGTGGAAATTGGGAACCCACATGGTTTGACTACACACGTATGCGTCTACACACTGTTGGATCAGCTCTCCGATAGAGAGAAGAGCCTAGTGTTTTTCTTCTATGTTCAATAAATTTGGGTATTCATCAGATGTATGTGTGTGAGAGAGAAAGGGTAGTGCCTCCCCACATAACTGACTCTTGAAGTGTCATTGGGACATTTGCACACAAGGATAGAACAGGTTACCTGCTCATAATTGTTGCTAAATAATAACTCACTGTTCAACTCCCACTTATGAGTGAGAACACGTGGTGTTTGGATTTCTGTTCTTGTATTAGTTTGCTGAGAATGATTTCCAGCTTCATCCATGTCCCTGCAAAAGACATGAACTCATCCTTTTTTATGGCTGCATAGTATTCCATGGTGTATATGTGCCACATTTTCTTTATCCAGTCTATCATTGATGGGCATTTGGATTGGTTTCAAGTCTTTGCTATTGTGAATAGTGCACATGGACACAGGGAGGGGAACATTACACACCAGGGCCTGTCGGGGGTTGGGGGGCTAGCAGAGGGATAGCATTAGGAGAAATACCTAATATAGGCAACAGGTTGATGGGTGCAGCAAACCACCATGACACGTGTATACCTATGGAACAAAACTGCACGTTCTGCACATGTACCCCAGAACCTAAGGTATAATTTAAAAAAAAATGAAAAAAAAAATCCTTCCCCTAATTCAGATATCCCGAATATAGCAACTTTTAAGAGTTTTTATGTATCATTCTGGAAATTTTCTATTTTAATTATGTATAAACACATATTATGCACATATATATATAATCATACTATAGATGATACAAAAATAGAATTGTACCATAATTTTTTTCTGGAACTTTCTCTATTCAAATAAAGTATAATGGGCATCTTTCTCTATTAGCATAAAACAAAACAAAACAAAAAATAATAATAATTCACTTGAGTTAGCTGAAATGAGGACTGTGTCTGAGCAGACAGATGGGGGAGAAGCAACAATGTGAAAAGCAACTTTTCCGAAGTTGTCACTATAGCTACCAGGATGCAGACTGTTTCTATCACAGCAGCAAACAGAAGAGATTTCAGACAAAGGACAAAGGGAAAAGAAATCAGGACTATTTTCATAGCAACCGGGAGATCTGCTGATCGTGGGTAGACTACACTTTTCTGTACCTAATGATATTGATGTTAGTCTTTAATAATATTACAGGAGGAGATATATAGAAAGCCCTGATCCTGAACTAATAGCTTAAAGCATAAGATAGGGAAACTGCATTCATTGAAAATGCCACGAAGGTTCCTGGGGCGATGCAGTGAACTTGCATGCCTGACACCTTTGGAAGCTAAGGGATTACTGTCTGCTACTTCTAATGTTGCCATTTGTTTGTTGTGAAATTCAGAGGAAATTTCCTTAATTTATTTCTACCAAAGATGATGGAGGATGAGTGTGAGATGTAGAATAAGTAGAAATTGGAGAAGTGATATAAATAGAACTAGATTTAGAATTAATGGAGGGAATCTGAATGGAATTGCAACATTATATAACAAAGATCTGATAAAAAAGAAAAAATATAATTGATGCAACAGTGTTTATTGGGAGTAAATGCTGGAGGGAATGCAGAGAGAACAATTAGAGGTTAAGAATTGAGAGCTGGGGCCAGGCGAGGTGGCTCACGCCTGTAATCCCAGCACTTTGAGGGATCACTTGAGGCCAGGAGTTGGAGACCAGCCTGGCCAACATGACGAAACCCTGTCTCTACTAAAAATACAAAAAAAAAAAAAAAAAAAAAAAAAAAAATAGCCAGGTGTGGTAGCGCATGCCTGTAATCCCAGCTACTTGGGAGACTGAAGCAAGAGAATCACTTGAACCTGGGAGGCACAGAGGTTGCAGTGAGCCAGGATCATGCCACTGTACTCCAGCCTGGGCGACAGAGTGAGATTCTGTCTCAAACAAACAAAACAAACAAAACTGGAGAGCTGGAAGGCACTTTAGGGATTATGCATATTCAACTTGCAAATGAAATGTTAAAAGGTATTCATTTGTGCACATATTTATCGAGTATCTACTACAGGCCAGATACTACTTTCCATTCCTGGGAAATACACATCAGTGATCTAAACAGACAGGAATCCCTATCTCCAGGGAGCTACATTCTCAAGGGAAATCATAGGCCATAAAAATTAAAGATTATAAATAAGAAAAGTATAGGCTATGTCTGTGCATGTGACAGATGGTAAAACAAAATAAGCAGGATTTAGAGTTGAAAGGTGGGATTGTGATTCAAATGAGGATGTCAGAATTGGCTCCATTAAGTGTGAAACATTTGAGGGATTCAGCCATCCCAGTGTTCTGGGAAGAGCATTCTAGTAAGAAGGGAGAGGACAATATCACATGCCCAGATTGCAGCAAGTCCAGGACAGAACCCAGATCCCTGTCATCTGTTATCTGTATCCTGCTACCTTTTCTTTTCTTTTCTTTCTTTCTTTTTTTTGAGACAGGCTCTCACCCAGGCTGGAGTAAAGTGGCTCCATCATGGCTCACTGCAGCCTCTGCCTCCTGGGCCCAAGCAATCCTCCCATCTCATCTTCCCAGGTAGCTGGGACCACAGGTGTGCACCACCATGCCCAGCTAATTTTTGTATTTTTGGGTGAGACAGTGTTTAGCCATGTTGCCCAGGCTGGTCTCAAGCTCTTGGGTCAAGGGATCCTCCTGCATCAGCCTCCCAAACTGCTGGGATTACAGACGTGAGCCACCACACCTGGCCTCTTTTCCCCACCTTGGACAATTGTTCACCAATGTCATTTTTTGCTCACTTGTTCCAGTGCAGTGATTCTTACAGGGTTGTCTTTGGACTCAGCAGCACTGGCATTACCAGGAAGCTTGCTAGAAAGCAGATTCTCAGGCTGTAGCTGGGACTTCCATAATCTAGCACTCTGGAGGGTGAGGCACAGCAGCCTGTGTCTTAACACGCCCTCAGGTCATTCTGAAAATCACATCTGTAAACACAGGGCACATTCTTTTCAGTGACCTCTCTCACTTCTGACTGTGGTCTGTAGAATCTTTCAGAAACCAGTCCTAATTTGCCAGCCGCTGTTCTAGCCCTCCTACACCCTGATCTGGATGTTTGTAAGAAGAAAAGGTGCAACAGAATTTATTCTGGAATAGAGAAGACACACCCTCAGTGCGCCCTCATCAGGACCCAGAATGGTCAGAATAGCTGCCCAAAGAGGAAGGAGACCTGGCCAGGTGCAATTCTCAAAGGACAAATGAAGCACTGGTCAGATTCCAGGGCATCAGTTCACCCAATCTTGAGAAAATTCTGGGGGAAAAGAGTTCCATTCATGGTGGATGAAAGAAGAAGCTTTCTAGAACTAATCTGAAAGCAAAGTGTCCCTAAAGAGAAACCCATCAAAAGTCACTGCTGGATTTTCACCCAAAGTGAGACAGAGTAAGTTTTAAAATTAAATTTTATTATTTCGCCCTCCTTTCCAGTTCTTAATATTAGAATGATACTCCAGCTTGGAGTGGGAAAGTACATGGTTGCCTTGCATCTTCCTACTCCTCTCACTTTAATTGGTCTAAAGCCTTATTTAACTGTCATTAGGTTTTGAGATTTGCTAGACCTCAACTCTCCCGTAACCATTTCAAAAGCACGGGCTGGGCTTCTGCCTCTGATAATGGCAAACGAGGGAGATCAGAACAAGGGACCCAGTGAAGGTAACCACAAGGGCTGGACAAACGGTCAAAATCCTGCTTGAGATTAGAGATGGCTGTGAAAACTTTTGGAACAAAGATTCAAGTGATAAAAAAATATTCTCAATGGGTAGCCAGGCAGTTAGGGCCATGCTATTTTAGGAGCATCTTCAGACTTTGAAAATAAGCTGTTAACAATATGCTGAGACTCACAGCAGAAGTTCTAGGCAGGCCTACAGGCATGAGGGACAAAAATTAGAGTGCAAGCCCCTCCCAGAGGGCGTCTGGTAAAGTCTGCAAACTTCAGGTTGTAACTCTCAGAGTCTACAGCCAAGGAGTAAAAGTGGAATAGAAATAGATGCACCCTGAGTCCCACTCCTAAAAGGGGGAAAGGGTAAGTGTGATCTATGCCACTTCAAAGGAGCTGGGGTGGAGACAGTAGCATTCTGCTTTTCCCAGAATGACTCTCTCTGCTCTATGAGCTGGCACTGGGGGAAATGGTAGCCCCTAATCTTCTAGCCTTGCCTTTCCTGGTGTGGAACCTTCGTCCTACAAGTGAATTGTGGCAGGGGTCAGTGGGGCCCTCATTCTCGGCCTTCCATGCCAGGAGTAGAGCTCTTGCCCTTGGTGAGCAGGACCTGGGTGGAGATGGAACCTCTGTCCTCTCAGCTGCACCTGACTTGAAGACCTGCCTTATGAGAAATACTAAAGGACATTCTTCAGGCTGAAAGCAAGTGACCCTAGACAGTAATTTAAATCCACATGAAAGAGGCAAAGGCATGAGTAAAGGTGATTATGTAGTTATGAAATGCAGGATACTTGCATATTTCTTCTTCTTTTTCTTTTAACTGACTTAAAAAGAAGTTTCATAAAACAATATGTATAGAATTGTGTTATGGTTATAACATATAGAAATGTCATATACAATAAGACAAGGAAGTGGCTGGGAACAACTGTATTTGAGTAGGATTATTGACACTGGGTGTTAACTTGACTCCATAGGAGTAAATGAAAAGAATCAGAAATGGTAAGCAAGATGGTTAATATAATAAATTCTATACATACAAATAGTCATGTGCTACATAACGATGTTTCAGTCAACAGTGGACCACATATGTGACGGTGGTCCCGTAAGATTATGATGGAAATGAAGAATTCCTATCGCCTGCTGATAGCATAGTCATTGTAATGTTGTAGCTCAAAGCATTACACGGTGTTGGTGGTGATGCTGGTGCAAACAAACCTACTGCGCTGCTGTAAAAGTATAGCTCAGGCAATTATGCACAGTACCTGAGACTTCATAATAATAATAAATGACTAGGTTACTAGTTTATATATTTGCTTTACTATACTTTTTATCTTTGTTGTAAAATGTACTCCTTCTACTTTTTTTTTTTTTTTTTTAAAGTTCATTATAAGACAGTCTCAGGCAGGTCCAGGTATCCAGAAGAAGGTGCTGTTATCATAGGAGATGACGGCTCCATGTGTGCTGTTGCCCCTAAGACCTTCCAGTGGGACAAGATGTGGAGTTGGAAGACAGTGATATGGAAAATCCTGACCCTGTGTAGGCCTAGGCTAATGTATGTGTTTGTGTCTTAGTTTTTAACAAAAAAGTTTAAAAGGTAAAAAAGACTAAAAACTTTTAAAATAGAAGAAAGCTTATAGAATAAGAATGTAGAGAAATAAATTGTTTTTGTACAGTAGTACATATGTTTGCATTTTAAGCTAGATATTACAAAGGAGTCAAAAAGTCAAAAAAAGTTTATAAAGTCAAAGTGTTACAATTAGCTAAGGTTAATTATTGAATAAATAAAAATATATTTTATACATTTAGTGTAGCCTCTAAGTGTACACTGTTTCTAAAGTCTACGGTAGTGTACAGGGATGTCCTGGCCTTCACATTCACTCACCACTCACTCACTGACTCACCCAGGGCTACTTCAAGTTCTGCAAGCACCATTCGTGGTCAATGCCCTATACAGGTGTAGCATTTTTTATCTTTTATGCTGTATTTTTACCATACATTTTTTATGTTTACATATACAAATGCTTAACATTGTGTTACAGTTGCTTAGAATATTCAGGACAGGAACATGCAATGCCAGTTTGTAAGCTAGGAGCAACAGGCTATACCACATAACCTAGGTTTGTAGAAGGCTATACCATTCTAGGTTTGTGTAAGTACACTCTATGATGTTCACACAGCAACAGATTTGCTGAACAATGCATTTCTTAGAATGTTAAGCAATGCATGACTATATAGTTGCTTTCCTTTCTTCTTTCAGATATTTAAAAACATAGATTATATAAAATAATAATTGTAACAATGTGTTGAGTTTGTAACATATATAAGTTTTATACTATAACAATAATAGCAAAGAAAATTGGGGAGGGGGAATAGTGTTATATAGGAGTAAAGTTCTATATTCCACTTGAATAAATTGGAATAAATTAAAAATATATTTTAAAGGGTAACATGTGTATTGAAATCCCAAAACAACTACTAATAGTATAATTTTTTAAATACATAAAAATCATTATAGATCCTCAAACGTTACATTAGAAAATATCCACTTAATCCAAAAGAAGTAAGTAAAGGAGCAAAAGAATAAAAACAAATGAATGATGTAAAAAGCAAATGGTAGATGTATATTGAACCCTATGAATAACAAATGTGAATGAATTAAACAATCTAGTCAAAGGCAGAGATTATCAGATTGAATAAAAATAAAAAGACCCTCTAAGATGTTGTCTATAGCAGGCACACATTAGATTCAGGAATCTAGGCTGAAAGTAAAGGATGAAGAAAGATATACCATGTGTAAACCAGAGAGTATCTGAAGCAGGTCTCTATCAGTTTAGAAGTTTATCTTGCCAAAATCAAGGACGTGCCTGGGAGAAAGGTTTATGCCTTTCTCCAAAGATGATTTTGAGGGCTTCAACATTTGAAAAGGAAAAGTGGGCTGGAGGGGCAAGAGGGAGGTTACAGTAATCCATATGTCACAAGAGAAAAGGAGCAGGTAGGGGAATAGTCAATTATGTATTCGTCAGGTACTCAGTAAATCAGCACTTTACATAAGATAAGGTGAGCATAGCGTGGCTAACTGTGGGGATATTTAACCTTTTATTTGTAGGTACTTGCTTAGAAACAAACGGAAAGGTAGCTTCTTGCATGACTCAATTTTAAGCTTAATTTTTTAGTTTAATTTTTTTTGTATTTCCAATCCTTTATTTTTCTTAATTATACCTTAAGTTCTAGGGTACATGTGCAGAACGTGCAGGTTTGTTACATAGGTATATATGTGCCGTGGTGGTTTGCTGCACCCATCAACCTGTCATCTACATTAGGTATTTCTCCTAATGCTATCCCTCCCCTAGTCCCCCACTCCCCAACAGGCCCCTGTGTGTGATGTTCCCCTCCCTGTGTCCATGTGTTCTTGTTCAACTCCCGCTTATGAGTGAGAACATGCGGTGTTTGGTTTTCTGCTCTTGTGTTAGTTTGCTGAGAGTGATGGTTTCCAGCTTCATCCATGTCCCTGCAAAGGACATGAACTCATCCTTTTTTATGGCTGCATAGTATCCCATGGTGTATATGTGCCACATTTTCTTTATCCAGTCTATCATTGATGGGCATTTGGGTTGGTTCCAAGTCTGCCATTGTGAACAGTGCTGCAATGAACATACATGTCCATGTGTCTTCATAGTAGAATGATTTATAATCCTTTGGGTGTATACCCAGTAGTGGGATTGCTATTTTCAGCTTAATTTATTTCTTTTTGGCAGTGTGAATTAGAGTCCTAAGTTTTTATTTCCTTTCACATAATGCTGCAAACAGCAAGCATTAGGGAGCCGAAGTGACTATACTCATTCAAACAAAATAGACTTCAAGAAAAATAGATATTACTGGAGATAAATGAAGACATTACATAATGATAAGAGGGTCAACCTGTCAAGAAGATCTAACTTACATGAGCCTAATAACACAGTCCTAAAATACCTAAAGCAAAAAATTAGAGAAGTGAAGGGATAAATAGACAATTCAACAATAATATGCACAGATTTCAATACCCTCACTTTCTATAATGGATAGAAAAAACAGAAATCAGTAAGGAAATAGAAGACTTGAACAACACTATAAACCAACTGTACCTAACAATCGTTACTAAAACACTCCACCCAACAACAGCAAAATACACATTCTTCTCAGGAACACATGGAATATTCTATGGGAAAGACCATATGTTAGGCCATAAAATTGGCCTCAATACATTTAAAAGGATTGAGAACATGCAACGCATAGTCTCCAAGCACAAGGGAATTACATTAGAAATTAATAATTGTGTACATAGAAAATCTACTAGACTCTGCTTTTAAAAAGGAATAAGTTTTTCAGGTTCCTGACCATATAATTAATATGTTCAGGATCAATGTTTTTTATTCAGCAGCAAAAAATAAGTTCCTGTTTGGGTTAAATGAACAACAACAACAAAAAATGCTTCATTTTTATCTCCCACTTTATAAGACATAAAACATGGCCACATGGTGGCTCACATCTGTAATCCTAGCACTTTGAGAGGCCAAGGCAGATGGATCACCTGAGGTCAGGAGTTCGAGACCAGCATGTTCAACATGGTGAAACCCCTTCTTTACTGAAAATACAGAAACTAGCTGGGTGTGGTGGCAGGTGCCTGTAATCCCAGCTACTCAGGAGGCTGAGGTAGGAGAATCACTTGAACCTAGGAGGCACAGGTTGCAGTGAGTCAAGATTGCACCACTGCATTCCACCTTGGGCGACAAGAGCAAAACTCCATCTCAGAAAAAACAAAAACAAAAACAAAACAAACAAAAAAACACCATGGCCCATGGCCATAATGCCTGGAAAAGCTATTTGAAGACACCAAAAATTAAACAATAGCAGGTGGATTGGTGAAGAACACCAGAAATTGAAGTACTGCCAAATCATCAATGAATTTACATTATTTCTCCTTCATTACTTCTTGATTTGAACTCAACACAGCTTGAAATCTGAAAGTTGGCACTGTTTTGCAAGCAGTGAGAGTTCTAATGTAAGCCCTCTAGTTCTGGCTGGGGAGTTGGAACCAAACACTCCTAATCCTTAGAGGATATTTAAATCTCCCATTTCCTCCATTCCCTCAAAGTTGAGTCCCCAGGGAATCAATTCCACTCAGGTGATGGCTGTTGCTGCATCTGGAACCCAGAAACACGAAACTCTGAGACAGACGGACCTCCTCTCCAGTAGGTGGGGCTGCATTCCTAGGACTGCAGGCTGGCTTTTCTCTCTGCATCTTTCCTCACTTGAGAAAGGATATGGGAGTGTGTGACAGAGAGGGGGTAATGAGAGCCCCAAGTTTCTAGCCAGAGGCCCAAAAACACATGCCAGAGAATAAAAAAGTACTAGGTAGCTTGCAGAAAGAAAAGAGGTCAAGAAAATGACTCCATAAAAATTGTTTATATATTCCAGGCTTGTCTTGGCTTGTGTATGTCTAGATCTAGTTATGCTTAGCATATCAAAGACTTTGAGAACTAACATAATTGATAGACAGCTGCCTAGGTTCCAGAAACATGTGGAATAAATCTGAGGAGCACACAAAGCTTTCAAACTCTTACATACAGCTTCTATTGGAACCACAGAACACCACTGAACCTGCAGTGTGAACCAGATCAGTTAGTTGTTGGCTGAAAACGAAAATATCAACATTTTCTACAGAATTTAAGAAAAACAGTCTTATGATGTAACATTTAAAATGTGAAGAATACAATCCAAAATTACTTGGCATATGGAGACCCATGGACATTTCAACTCCTATGAGAACAGACAATCAACAGACACCCATGCCAATATGAAGTATATGTTGGAATTATCTTACAAAGAATGAAGGCACGTATTTTTAAAAACATGCAGGCCAGGCACGGTCACTCACACCTGTAATCCCAGAACTTTGGGAAGCCGAGGCCGGCAGATCAGTTGAGGTCAGGAATTGGAGACCAGTCTGACCAACATGGTGAAACCCCGTCTCTACTAAAAATACAAAAATTAGTGGTGATGCATGCCTGTAATCCCAGCTACTTGGGAGGCTGAGGCAGGAGAATTGCTTGAACTTGGGAGGTGGAAGTTGCAGTGAGCTGAGATCACGCCATTGCATTCCAGCCTGGGCAACAAGAGCAAAACTCCATCTCAAAATAAATAAGTAAGCAAAAAAAAAAAACAAAAAACAAAAAACAAAAAAACAAAAATCCTGGATTATTATTTCAACAAATGTTAAAAACAGAAGTTATCAGCAAAGAAATTGAGATTAAGAAAAGGAGCAGCTGGAAATTTTAGAAAGGAGAAATAACTACAACAAAAACTTGTAGGATATGCCGGGCGCGGTGGCTCACGCCTGTAATCCCAGCTACTGGGGAAACTGAGGCAGGAGAATTGCTTGAACTTTGGAGGTGGAGGTTGCGGTGAGCCAAGATCGCACCATTGTACTCCAGCCTGGGCAACAAGAGGGAAACTCCATCTCAAAAACAAACAAAAAAACTTGTAGGATAACATCAGTGGGGGAATGGAGATGACATATATGACATATGATCAAGTTAAGTGAACTTTAAGATGGATAAGTAGAAATTATCAAAAGTGACAACAGAGAGAAAAGTATTGAGGAAAAAAGAACAGAGGTAGAGGAACCTAAGGGAAAATGACAAAATCTAAAGTTCTTGTCATCGAAGAAGGATAAGCGAATGTGATGCTAAAGAAAATTGAGGTAATTATAGTTGAAAACTCCCAAACTTCGGTAGATGACTAGAACCTAAAGATTTCAGAAGCTAAGCAAACTTCAATAGGGTGATTCCATATTACACTTTTTTACAAAAAATATAAAAGCAGTCAGATAAAAATGACACATAACCTATAGTGAAACAGTGATTCAATAATGGTGGCTTTCTCATCAGAAACCATGGAGGCCAGAAAGAAGATGCATGGCATTTTTCAAGTGCTGAGAGGAAAGAACTGCCAATCTAGACTTCTACATTCAGTAAGAATATCCTTCAGGGATAAAGGCACTCTTAGATGAAGGAAAACTAGGAATCTGCTGCCGGCTGACCATCCTTAAAAATTACACAAGGAAGCTGTTAAAACAGACAGAGAATGATACCAGAAGGAAACTTGGAGCATCAGAAATGAAGGAAAAGTGAGAGAAATGGTAGCTGTATTAGAAAATAGGATATTCTTTTATACTGAAATTCTTCAAAATATGTTTGATATATAGAATGAAAAATATTAAAAAGTATAGACTATTCTTTATTTAAATTCTTCAAAATATGTTTGATATATAACAGGAAAAAATACATAAAAGTGTCTGATGGAATTCTCCATGTATGTATAAGACAGCTATAGAATAAAGTGGAGAGGGTAACAGAATCTATAAGATATTAGCTATACATTCCAAATGAAGTGGCAGAATACTCACTCTAAGCAGATTGTGAAGAGTTGACTTGTTTTATCAGAAAAGGAAACTGCAGAGCATAGAAAATTACCAGGGACAGTTACACTACATAATGAGAAATAGGGTAAATTTACCAAGAAGATATGAGTTCTAAATACATATGCACCAAACAACAGAGATGCAACATACATGAAGCAAAACCAGACAAAACTGAAAACAGAAATAGATGTATCCATAGTTAAAGTTGGTGACTTCAACATCCACACCTCAGTAATATATGAATCTACTAGGTAGAAAATCAACAAAGATATAGAAAAATCAGTCAGGGCCATGAACCAACCAGATTTAACTGATTTTACAGAACATTCTACCTAAAAACAGCAGAAGGCACAAGTGCCCAGAGTTCATTCATAACAAAAATATTTTCTGGGTCATAAAACAAACTCCAAAGTTTAAATCATTTGGAATTATTCAAAGTATCATCTCAGATCATAATGCAATTAAACTAGAAATCAATATCAGACAACAGAAAAATATCAAAACCCATGGAAATTTAACAACATACCTTTAAATATGCCGTGGACCAAAGAGGAAGTCTCAAGGGAAATTAGAAAATATTTTGAAATGAGCAAAAACAAAAAATACAGCGTAATGAAATTTGTAGAACTCAGCTAAAAGACTGCTTAGAGAGAAATTTATAGCATTAAGTGTTTATATTAGAAAAGAAGAAAGACCTCAGATCACTAACCTAAGCTTCCACCTTTAGAACTGGAAAGCAAAGAGTAAAAGAAACTCAAATCAAGCCAAATTAAGGAAATAATAAAGAGTAAAAATCAATGAAATTGAAAACCAAGAACAATAGATGAAATTAGTGAAATCAAATCTAATTCTTTGAAAATATTTGTAAAATGCATTCAAGACTGACAAAGTTAAAAAAAAAAAAAGACACAAATTACCAGTATCAGGAATTGAAAAGAAATGGGACTACAAGGCCTTCCAGGATAATAAGGGAGCACTGGAAACACCTCTATGGGAATAACTTCAACAACTTAGATGTAATGGACCAATTCTTCCAGGAACACAAGCTATCAAAGCCTACCCAAGATGAAATAGATCATAAGAATGGTCTTATGACCATTAAAGTGTTTGATTTCATAGTTTAAAAAAATGTTTTAAAAACCTACCCCAAAATCTGAAAAATAAACTTCCAGACCCAAATATGGTTTCACTGGTTAATTGAATAAAATATTTAAAGAAATTAGACTAATTCCATAGAATCTTTTCTAGAAAATGGAAGAAAAGGAAACATATCCCAACTCATTTTATGAGGCTGGCATCAACCTGATACCAAAATCTGACAAGAAAAAAGAAAACTACGCAATATGTTTCATGGATATATATATATACACACACACATATATCTATATACATATATCCATTTGTGTGTGTGTGTATTTATATACACAAATACAAACTATATTAACAGAGTGATTCCAGCAATATATAAAAAGCGTAATACAAAGCACCAAGTGGAATTTACACTAGGAATACAAGACTAGTTCAGTACTCTGAAAATAATTAATGTAATTGACCATATTAATAACCTAAAGAAGGAAAGCTGCACGGTCATAGAAATTTAAACAGAAAAAACATTTGACAAAATACAGCATCTATTCATGATAAAAACTCGCAGCAAACTAGAACAGAAGGGAACATCCTCAACCTAAAAATTGGCATCTAGGAAAATCTTAATAGCTAAGAGTGTACTTAGTTGTGCAGCACTGAATGCTTTTCTCTTAAGCTTAGTGGCAAACTCAACATTCCTGTTAAACAACCTAGTAGAAGTTCTGGTCAGTGGAAAAGGCAAGAAGAAAATAAAAAGTGTACAAATTGGAGAGGGAGACATAAAAGTGCCATTTGTGGAAGATATGACACTCTATATAAAAATCACAAGAAATCTACAAAAAGTCTCCCAAAACTAATAAATGAAGTTAGTAAATCACAGGATATAAGATCAGCACTCATTAATCAGGTGTATTTCTTTTTTTAAAAAAATCAATTTATTATCTTATAGTTGTGAAGGTCATAAGTTCAAAATGGGTCTTACTAGACTCAAGTCAGTGTGTCAGTGGAGCAGAATTCGTTCTAGAATGGATGCTTGAAGAGGTTCTGGAGGCTCAAAGGGAGAATTCATTCCTAGGCACTTTCTGACTCTTAAAGCCACCCACATTCCCCAATCCATGACTGCATGACTCTGACCTCTGTTTTTATTGTAAAATCTCCTTCTCTGCCTCTGATCTTACTGTTTTTCTCTTACATGGGCCTCAGTGATTACATTGGGCCCACCCAGATAATTCAAGATAATCTTCCCATCTCATGGTCTTCAACTTAATCATATCCAAAGTACTATTTGCCAAGTGATGTAATGTATTCAGATTCCAGGGATTAGGACACAGACATCTTTAGGGACTATTATTCTGTCTACCACAAGTTGAAAGAGTTCTTTACATATTCTGATATTATGGATACTAGAACCTGACAAGGTGTATGATTTGCATTTTTTTCTCCCATTCTGTGGGTTGTTTTTTCACTTACTATATGTTCTTTGATACACCAAAAGTTAGAATTTTCATAAAGCCTAATTTATCTATTTCTTCTTTGGTGGCTTTGCTTTAGGTGTCACAACTATGAGGGTTTTATAGTACTATCTCTAACTTTTAGGTTTTTAATACATTTTGAGCTAATTTTCCATATGGTGTAAGGCAACAGTCCAGTATCATTCCAATGTCTCTGCATCATTAGTTGAAGAGACGATTTTTCTCCATTGAATTATTTTGGTACTCTAATCGAGTATATTTCTATACAGTAGAAACGCAGACTGCAAAACAGAAAATTTTTAAAACATCATTTAAAATAACTCCAGAATTGAAATATTTAGGTATAAATGTAACAAAATAAGTACGGTGTAAGTTTATAGAAAACTAAAAACTCTAATAAAAGATATTTAAAAAATAAAGAAATAGAGTCATACTGTCTTCAAGGAATAGAAGACCCAACATAGTAAACATGTCAACATGTAAATTCTCCATAAATTTATATATGGATTGTGTGTGTGTGGTGTGTGTGTTTATATATATAAGCGTATATATAATATAAACATATGTTTATAAATATTTAAACACACACATATACACATACACATACATATGTATGTGAATTGTGTGTGTTTTATATATATAAATGTGTGTGTGTGTGTGTATATATATATATATATATATATATATACACACACATACCAATTTAAACCTTAGCAGAATTTTTGTAGATATGGATAAGATATTTCACAATGTATTTGGAAAGGCAGAGGGACTAGCCTATGCAAATCAGTTTTGAAAAAGAACTAGACATCTACATATAAAAAATGAACTTTGACTTAAATACCTTAAACAAAAAACTTGGTAAACGGCATGAACAAACACTTCACCAAAGAGGATATAAGGATGACAAATAGGCACATTAAAAGATGTTTAACATTCTTAGCTATTAGGGAAATGCAAATTAAAACCATGACATGATAGTGCTACACACCTATTTTAACTTCAATAAAAATTGCTGACAAGAGCAAGGAAAGTAATAGATGTGGAATAACTTGAAATTTTGTAAATTGCAGGTTGAAATACAAAATTGTACAATCACTGTGGGAAACAGTTTGACATTTTCTTATAAATGCTAATCTGTTCTAAAATATAACCCAGTGGTCCATTTCTGGATATTCAGGCTAGAGAGATGAAAAATTTATTTCCACATAAAAACCTGTACATTAATATTTATAGCAGCTTTACTAATAAGTGCTAAAACCTGAATACCACCCAAATGTCCTTAATGTGATGGATGGATAAACAAACTGTGACACAACTAAACAATGGCGTAATATTTATAAAAAATAATGAACTTTTAATATATGTAACAGCTTGGACAAATCTCAAAGGCATTATGCTAGGGAATGAAGCCACACACAAAATGTTGACACTATAGTATTCCATGTATATTCTATTCCCTCCCAACAAAAAGAATCCACTCACACACAGAAAAGTATAAGGCTGGAGAACTGATCAGTGGTTGGCAGCAGTTATGGGTAGGGAAGGGGCAATGACAAAAGGATAGCAGAAGGGAGTTTTGGGCGGTGGGTGATAGAACTATTGTGTGTCGTGATTATGTTGATAGCTACACAAATATATACATGTGTCTAAAATTTATGGAATGTCATGCATGATACATCAATGGAAAAAGTTAATGTATGATATAAAAATAAAACTTAAAAGATACTATTTTCACTAGCATCAAAAACATTAAATGTCTAAGAAAAATCTAGTAAAAGATGTGTATTATTCTATACAGTTAACTATAAACCATTAATGAGAGAAATTAAAAGAGACCTAAATAAAGGTCAGCATATCTACATTTATGGTTTAGAAGACTCTGTACTGGAAACAAGACAATTATCCATAAACTGATCTGCAGAGTCAATGCAACTCCCTATCACAATTTCAATGGTTTTCATTTTTTGTGAAAATTTACAACCTGATCCTAAAATGTATATAATATGTAGATGACCAGAAATGGCTAATGCACTTCTGAATAAAAAGAAGTTTGAAGAACTTGCTTCACTGGATATCAATGTTTATTAGAAGGCTACAATGAGAAGGATAGTGGTACTGAAATAAGGGTACAATAAAAGTCAGTGCAACTGATGAGAGTCTAGAACAAAGCCAAGCGTATATACACATTAGGTTGGTGACAAGCATGGCAGGCAGAGCAGTGAGGAAACATAGTCCTGTGAATGAGTAGTGTTGGAGTAACTGGATGCTCTTATGAGAAGAAGAGAAAACTTGTCCTCTACTTCACACAACACCCAATTGTAGTAGATTATAGATTTAAATATAAAAGGCAAGAAAACTTCTGAACATAAATAAGCAGGCCTATTTTGTTGACTTCAGAGATAGAATTTAATAGGATTTTAAAAGCACTATTCACATGAGTCTTTCCTGAGCAAGATGACAGAATAGGAAGCCCTGGACCCTCCTTCCACCCTGTGATCTCACCAATTCAGCAACAAAGCAAGGACAAATTTCCTGTGAAGTCCAGAATGCACAAACTACCTGAGAGGCTCCTGCACCCTAGGTGAGCACAAAACTACCCACATCAAAGTCAGTAGGGAAATTTAAGACACCCTCTTGCCATAATCCCTGCCCTTGGCACTGTGCCTTGTAATTGCAAGGAAACCCCCAGCTCCCAGATTTTCCTTGGGGAGGGAAAGAGATGAACTATGCATCCAGAGCCCCACTTTGCTGGGAGATACCTGGAGGACGGGCTTCTGTCTAGCCTGTCTCAGAGGGCTGATGCACCTGCATAATCTAGCCACCTGCAAGTAAGTGAGAACAGAGATGACAATTTGATCTAATATGCAGCTAGTCGCCACAGCCTTCCCTCCAGCTTGATGCAGACCAAATAGCTAAAAAACAAAACAAAACAAAACAACAACAATAAAAAACACACACACAAAAACCCAAATGTCAGTTTCTCCCTGGGAAGGGGAAAAAAAGTTAGACAGGGAATCCAATGATTCAACTTTTCTGGAGGTGGCCTGAGGAACTGACTTATGTCTTGCTTGTTCTCAGAGCACCGATGGGACACAGTATATTCTAGATGCCTAGGGGCTGCTTAAAACCGAGAAAACAGGTTGGACTAACACAAAGGTCGGAGAGGCTCCCAAAATCTCTGCTTGGGCTGATTATAAGGGTCTTTTGTATGAGGCTAGTCTGTGAATATTGGGAGAGGTAGCTGTCTTATCTAATGTGCAGACAACACAGAGAGTCAAGGAAAATGAAGAAACAGGGTAATATTTCCCATACAATGGAAAAAAATAAATTTCCAAAAATTGACCTTAATGAAATGGAGGTGCATGATTTGCCTGAAAAAAATTTAGAATAACTATTATAAAGATGCTCACCAGGGTAAGGAGAACAATTAATGAATAAAGTGAGAATTTTCAACACACAGAAAATATAAAATACCAAATAGACATTGTAGAGCTGAAGAATAATAACTGAGCTGAAAAATTCACTTGAGGGGCTTAATAGCAGAGTAGATCAAGCAGAAGATAGAAACAGTGAACATGAAGACAGGTCACTGAAGATTATTCAGTCATAGGAGCAAAAAATAAGAAAAGAATAAAAAAGAGTAAAGAAAGCTTCAAAGATTTAAAAGACATTATCAAGCAGATCATGGATTGTGAGAATCCTGGAAGAAGAGAAAGAGAAAGACCAGAAAGCATATTCAAAGAAACAGTAGCTAATTTTTTTCTAAATCTGAAGATAGAAATGGTCTAGATCCAGGAAACCCAAATGACACTAAATAAAATGAATCCCAAAAGTGCATACTGAGATACATTATAATCAAATTGCCAAAAGTCAGAAAAAAAGAATTTTGAAAAGCAGCAAGAGAAAAGCAAGTTGTCACACACAAGGACACCCCCATAAAACTGTGAGTGGAGTTTCCAGCAGAAACCTTACAGCCCAAAAGGGATTCAGATGATATATTCAGAGTACTAAAAGAACTGGAAGCCAAGGATACTATGCCTGGCAAAACTGCCCTTTAAAAATGAGGGAGAGGTGAAGATGTTCAAAAGCTGAGAAATTTCATCACTACTAGGCCTGCCTTACCGGAAATGTTAATACCTTAAAGATGAAGCCAAAAGACACTAAACAGCAACATTATAACATAAGAAAGTAAAAAAATCTCATTAGTATAAGTAAAGATATAGACAAATATAGACTATTATTGTAATAATGGTGGGTAAATCACTTTTAATTCTAGTCTAAAAGTTTAAAAAAGTATAAAATAACTATAACTAAAAATATGTTTATGGGTCCACAATATAAATGGATGTAATGGACTCACTTTATATTTAAAGACATATATAGGCTGAGAATGAACGGTGGAAAAAAAAAAAAACTCCATGCAAATGGCAACCAAAAGAGAGCAGGGGTGGCTACCTTTATATCAAGCAAAATAGACTAATTCAAAAGTGGCTGCAAGACACAAAGATGGCTGTAATGTAATGATAAAAGAGTCAATTCATCAGAAACATATATATATATATACACCCAACATCAGCGCACCGAAATACATGAAGCAAACATTGATGGAACTGAAGGGAGACACCGATAGAAATACATAATAGTAGGAGACTTTAGCACCCCACTTTCAATACTGGATAGACCAACCAGACAGAAAGTCAACAAAGGAATAGTAGACTTAAACACTATAAATCAAATGGACCTAACACAAATGTACAGAACATTCCACCCAACAGCAGCAGAATCTACATTCTTCTCAAGTGCACTTAAAACGTTCCCCAGGATAGATCACATGTTAAATTACAAAGCAAGTCTCAACAAATTGAGAAGAATGAAATCACACCAAATATATTTTCCAACCACAATGAAATGAAGTCACATCAGTAGCAGAAGGAAAATGTAAAATCATAAATATATTAAAATGAATAATTCTGAACAAGCAATAGGTCAAAGAAGAAATCAAAAAGTAAGTTAGAAAATACCTTGGGACCAATGAAACAAAAGCATAACATACCAATACTTATGGGATATGGGGAAAGCAATACTGTGAGGGAAGTCTTTAGTAATAAACAAATAAACACCTACATTAAAAAGGAAGAAATATCTGAAGTAAACAACCTAACTTTACATCTCAATGCGCTAGAAGAATAACAAACTAGAGCCAAAACTAGTAGAAGGAAGGAAATAAAGATTAGAGGATAAATAAACAAAGAATAGAAAAACAATAGAAAAAATCCACAAAACTAAGAGAGTTTTAAAAAGATAAACAAAATTGACAAACCTTTAGCTAGACTAAGAAAAGAAAGAAAAAAGAAGCTCAATAATGAAAATCAGAAATAAGTAAATGGGATTACATCAAACTAATAAGCTTTTGCACAACAAAGGAAATGATCAACAGAGTGAAAAGGCAACCTATAGTGAAGTCCTACAATTTGATACATACAATATTAATAAACTGATTTAAAAATGGGATAAAGTCTTGACTATACATTTCTCCCAAGAAGACATACACATTGCCAACAGGTATATGAAAAGATGTTCAACGTCACTAATCATCAGGGAAATGCAAATCAAGATCGCAAGGAGTTATCACTTCACATCTGTTAAAATGGCTATTATCAAAAATTCAGAAGTCAGCAAGAGTTGGCAAGGATGTGGAGAAATTGGAGCCTTTGTACACTGTTGGGGGAATGCAGAATAATATAGCCACTATGGAAAACAGTATGGAGATTCCTCAAAAATTAAAAATAGAACTACCATACAATCCAGCAATTCCAGCTTTGGCTATTTATCCAGAAGCATTGAAATGAGGGTCTTTCAAAGATATCTTAGCACTCCAGTGGTTGTTGCACCAGTAGGAATAACCAAGATATGAAAACAACGTGATGTCCATTGGCAGATGGCTAAAGAGTATGTGGTATATACATTCAATGGAATTATTTAACCTTTAAAAAAGAAGAAAATTCTGCACTATGTGACAACACAGTGAACCTTAAGAACATCATCTAAATGAAATAACACAGTCACAGAAAAATAGTTATAGCATGATTCCATTTATATGAGTTATTTAAAATAATTACACTAATGTAATCAGAGAGAGCAATGGTTGTTGCCAGGGGCTGCAGGGAAGGAGAAATGGAAAATTTCTAATCAATGAGCATAAAGTCTCAATTATAAAAGATGAATAAGTTCTCTAGATCTATTGTACAACACTGTCATTGTATTTAACAACACTTAAAAAGTGTATCATATGCTTAAAATTTGTTAAGACAGTAGACCTCATGTTAAGTGTACCTACCACAGTAAAATAAAATTTTTCAAAACCACTACCTATAAGGTGAATGAGTGAGAAATTGGACTTTATTAAAATCAATAATGTCTGTTATTTTAAAAAGAATTGAAGAAAAGCAAACTACAAGGTGAAGTTATGTGCAACATCTGTAAGTGATAACAGATTAGCATGTCATTGAGACTTTTCTTTTAGTGAACTACTTCAAAATTGTGCTGAGTGCTTACTTTACAGTGTCTAGATAAATCATAGGTTAAATAATGTAATGCCTTTAGCAATCAGAGAAGCCAGAACTCTCTTGAGTAGGACAAAATATACACATTAAATACAGAACTACAAATCTGGAAGACTCATCGCAGTTTTTGAAATGTATGATGTTTCATGTATATGTAACCATTGCAGTAGAAGGTCCTGGCAAAAAATACAGTGATGTGTTTGGAGACACTTTAGGAAAACGTATTATATAGACATATTCCCATTATCATGAATGTTAGTCTTGGGTAATTGGACCTTGGCAAATTGGACCCTGAACACTAAGAATTTTCTTCAAAGGCATTCTTCCTCTTACAGTGACAGACACAAGCAACATTATTTTTATTCACAGCATGAATACCGTATGAAATCTTGCACTTTAAAATAATTTTGGTAATACCCTTTTTATGAGATGCATTCATTATACAACTGTTCACAATTTGCAAATAATTAAAATGTTCTTAGATTTATGTGACGATTTCCTATGAAGCCTATATATAGCTTATACAAGTATATATTCATTTACTTCTGTTTTTGATGTTCATTTCTCCTTTTGTAGCTCAAGCTACTTTGTATCTTTGAAAATATCCATCTCTTGGTCTTTGTAGATGCAGCATTCTACGTTATTAACATAACCTGGCATGAGTTCTTTTTGTAAGCGTTTGTCTGATGCAACTTGACAACTTTGAACGCTATTTTCCTTCTATTGTACTTGTAAATTTCATTTCCTTATTCTGCTTTATAATTAAATGCTATTTTCAGCAAACATAAAAAATGCAAAAATGGTTAAACTGTCTTCAAGTTGAAAAGAAAAGGCGTCTTTCTTGACACCATCTTTGGATAGAAAATTGGGAAGTCACGAAGACTACCTCACAAGGTCATTGGTCAGATTAAAGAAATAATACCCACCAAATAATATAGTAACTGCACAATAAATGTCAACTGCTCATGATTTAAAGTGTTTAAGATTATAGTTCAAGAGTATACTCTATGCTTTTAACTTATGAACATTTTTTATGTGGGAGAAATTCCCCTGAATGATGAGGAATTTGGTTCATTTTACATGGATGGAGTTTCCAGCATGACATTCTTCTATCAAGGCTATGGCTGTGAAACTAAGAATGTGGTTTCATTAAATGGTGCTTTTAATCTCCATTAGTTTATGTGAGAAAATGGTAGATTTTGGTTTTTTTTCATTCCAGTTTCATTTCAGTTTCCAAATTAAATGCCCTTCTTAAATATTTGCAGAGAATCTGAAAATTTTAGTGAGAGGAAGATTAACAAAGTCTCAGCAGTGTCTTGTGAGGTTACGAAGTACTGTCTATTGTCGATACAGAAAAACCTTCTCACTTTTGCTAAACCTAATCCCTGAATTCATGGTTTGCACTGCTTAGTTGATCCATTTGTCTTTCTAGGTAAGTGGTGTTGAACTCTGGTGCCCTTTGGACCTCCTCTCCATCTTTATAATAATTTTCCTGGCCTCTCCTTGTGTATTTCCACCCCTCTTCCTTTCAGTCCATGCCAGCTCGCATTCCTTCTATGTTTCTGTCCTCTTAGCCTGGCATGGCAACTCTGACTCCTGTACCCTCTCCACGGTGGCCTCCCCAGGGTGCCATCTTCCACAGGACTTGCAGCCAGTTGACACTGCCCCCCAATTCCATGGCAGGGACTGCTGGGGAGAAACGTCAACAGCGTCTCCTCTGAGGAGCAGCTCAAGCTAATCCTGTTTGTTTTTACCAGTGTAGTCGTGGCCTTCTAGTATGCAAGCCTGGGAACCTGCTGCTGCCATTTCCTGTGATGGCCACTGTTTCTCTTTCTCTCAGTTTCTTCTTCATCAGCCGGACTCAGCCAGACTTCCTTCAGAGGGGCTTTGTGTTTGAGAGGCCTCACTAGGAGGCCCATCCTCATCTTTGGAAAACTGGCCGGTGTCACAAGGCAAGGCTAAGCATGTTCAGTCTAAATATTTTTTTTAAAAGAACATTTCAGTCTGAGGGTAAAACGTGATTTGGCAATGTGATTTAACTTGGGATGGTCACCGACTGTGACCAACTTCACGCTGGTGAAGCATTTAGAATGACGTAAATAATTTTCTCATGGAAAAATCAAACCTTTTGGAGCTAAAAAATAAAAAAGTGATTGAGAGGTTTTTTTCAAGACATCCCAGATAGGGCATCATTTTCCTGATTTAGACCCTGCAAGCAAGAAAGGCTTGGAAAGACTTCTGCACATCCTTAGCTCATGCAATTTAAATCTGCCACTGTTAACACATCCTCAATACAGCAAACACTCACTGCATTCAAAACACGGAACACTCTGAAGTGTGGAATCCCGAGTTTTTGCCATTGTTGATAGGATAAAGAACCCATACCCATTCTTCAAGGCTACAAAAACCCTAAATTACATACAATAAAAACCGTGCTTCTGTAAAGCAGCTGCTACCGCTTCCCTTATAGAGTATTAGAGTAAACCAGCACCATTCTAATGCTCTCATGATTCCCTTTTGGGTGGCAGGGCACACTTATGAGCACTCTGGAACGGCACTCATAGCAGGAGCTCCTGGGAGCCTGTGTGTTTAAATATTAAAATATAACCCAGTGTGGAATTGGAATCATTTTCTTCAGGCACAGGAAAGCCACATCATTTTTTTTCTCCTTCCACTATTACCTTTATAAGGCCTTGTGTAAAACTATGTCCCAAAGAGATTTACTTCTTTAACCTCATCAGTAATACTCATCATTAATACTAAGGGTCCCCTCAGATGGGACTTACACCCTGCCAGGGAGGTGGGGGAAAGACTGTGAGTCCCACCTCCGTCCAGTAGAGCTACCTTGGGATACCATGTGATGATGCTCTGAATCACTAAGGGGAGGCCTCAGTCCAGCAGCTAAAGCATCTGCTTCTGATACAGTCAGAAATTCCAGCCCATCCCTAGGGCCAATTGTGCCCAGGGAACATTGCGGATCCTCAAGTCAGGTTTCGAACCAGTGCATTTACTGTTGTTTTGTTTTGTTTTGTTTTTCCTGGAGGGAATTCAGATGTTTGCAATATGTCCTCTTCACACTGTTTCTAGCTGTGGATCCCAGGCAAGTAGTTCCAGGAATTGGGGCTAGTACTAAGGGCAGAGCTCCGCCTCCTGCCTCCCTCCTCCTCTCTGGGGGTCTAAGGGTCCAAGGCGAGCCTTTGACTATTGCTGAGTACAGTCATTGGAAACCATTTGGACCGGAGCACAGAAGCGTGGTTACCAGGACCTGGGAACAGAGGAAATAAGGAGATGTTGGTCAGTGGTCCAGACTTGCAGTTAAGTTCCGCAGGCCTAATGTACAGCAGGGAGCCTATAGAGAATGCTGTATTGTGTACTTGAAATCTGCTAACAATATTGTATACTTATAACTGGCTAAGAGGGTAGATCATAAATGTTCTCACCACCATAAAAAAAAAAAGGCAACTGTGAGGTGATGGATGTGTTAATTAGCTTGATTGTGGTAATGATTTCACAATGTACACGTATGTCAAATCAGTACATCGTGCACCTTGAACACAGAGAATTTTTATTTGTCAATTCTAGCTCAGTAAAGCCAGGGGAAAAAAAAAATGTCTGAAACCAACAAGGGCTCCAGTGAGCCTCGGTCACTGCTCTCTTGATGATGTGGATGGATGGCTCTTCTTAGTTCCTGTCTGTAGAATGGGGATATTCATATTGTTGTGAACATTGGGTAGAGTGGGGATATGTCAATTATTTGGAATGTGGACTGACTCCTAGTAATTTGTAATAAGTGCAAGTTATTACCAACACAGGTCACTACTGACCAGCACTGTGGTGGGGCAGTCTCTATGCAGAATATGCGGATAATTGTGATACGGCAGTTGAAGACATAGAGTGTTAACATAAGGAGAAAAAATAATGAGTAATACCATGAGGAAGGGCAGGCTGTCAGCAAATATGCCAATGCCACGGGAAGATGGCAGACGGGAGGATGGAGAGGACCGGATGAGGCTGGATAAGAGGGCGTCCAGGCATGGGCAGAGCACAAATGGGACGGGGAGGAAGGGAGGTCTGTGCCGGGAGGTTGCGCCAATGCGTGCACGATGGTGGCTATAGTAACGGGTTGGTCTGTAAGCAAGCACGATACACAGAGCCTTGAGTGTCATGCAAAGAATATTAACCGTAATTCTGTAGGCTCTGGGTAGCCATGATACATTTTTGAATAGCAGCATATATAGTTGAATATAGTTGGAGAATATAGCATCCAATGGGATGCGAATCTGAAAGCAGTCAGTGGGTTGGAGAGGGCAGAGGGAGGATTGCTACACAAGAAAGGAAACCGAGAAAAGGCAGGATGTCTATAGCAACGTGCGAGGGGCACCTGCTTCCACCAGGGGGTCCTGGCCCAGGTCTGCTAGCATCACCCAGTTCCCAGGGCCTCCTAGCCAGAGGCGAAGTTACCATAGAGCCTGTAAAGGTAAAGCCCGAGGACCCCTCACTAGCAGAAGCCTTCTCCCAGGTCTTGGGGAAGGTCATAGCTGTGTGTTCACTTGGTCTTTTACTGCTTGTGATATTTACAAGTGCAAGATGTTTTATACAAGGCTGCTGTCTTTCTCTCCTCTGACGTCCCCTGTCACCTGCTCCTTTTATTAAGGGCAGGTGATTATCACCCGGCTAAGGGGACGCTTTCCAAACAAGGTTAGTGGAATATGGGGCACGGCGACTTCTGTCTAGGATGAAGTGCACCCTGATGTTATTGTCTCTCAAAGGTCTAGGGCTCCAGAGGTGTGGGTGGCATGAAGGAGAAACGTGGAGCTCACGGCTCGTGTATGGGAGCCCCAAACTTTACACAAAAGAAACCTGAGGCTTTTTCCACACTGCAGAATCCTAAACATGCGGGTCCTATTTCCAATAATGCCACAAGTTTAAGTCAACTTCTAAAAATTATTTATAACGTAATTCTGCTTCCTCGTGCTGGAGGAAGTAAATATATTCTGAGTCTTGCTCCTAAAAAATAATGTTATTAAATCATTGTCATGGAAAGTCGTCATCAAAGAGCTTGCAGCCAAAAGATGCAGGGCAGGTGAGTGTGATGAAGGAGGGCCGGTGATCAGATTAACAAAAATAAGATCTATTCCTTTTAGATGTGATTTTTGTGGTATTTTAAATATTTTAAAATATTTATGACATTTTTCTCATTAGAAACAAATACTGATTTTTCATAATTCATATTAATAATTTGTATTAATGTTATAATTTTGCATTCTTTTCCTAAAAAGGGCCTGGGTTGCATTAACATCAGGTGACTGACATGGCCTCCTCAGGGAAGCCACGTGCCCCTCTGTGACAACAGGGCGTCACTCCCTGCTATGCTTCCCCGGGCCTGTCACTAACCCTTCACAACTTGCCCTCCTTGGAGCGGCCTTGGTCCTCTGGGCTCTGATGTGTCTCTCTGACTGCTGCACCCCTCATCTTTCCAACTTCAGCTTGGTGGTCTGGGGACCAGATGTGGCCTCCAGCACAGAGCTCCCGTCTCACCAACAGGGCCTCCTTGTCTGCAGGTGTCTGCCCTCCCCTGGTGCGGGGCCTTCAAAGGGTGCAGCAGACCCCGAGGTGCACCTGTCCTCAGGGGTGTTAGTCTTTATGTAAATCTAGCACAGTGCCCCACAAAGGACCCTTAATAAGGGAGGCGCCTGGGCTAAGCTGGGGAGAATGCTCAACCAGGTGGCCAGACCTTGGGAAAACCCTTGTGCCTGTGAAGCAGGGACAGGCACCCAGGGAGAGAGGGAAGCCCACCTTCAAAGCCATGTTTCCCAGGACAACCGAATAAATAACACCTGCAAGAAACAAAAAACATATATTTGAGTTATGCTTCCATACCTGAGAAGGAAGAAATAAAAATGGTTTTACTCTAATCACTGCATTATACATTGTTAGATAAGAAACCTGAACAACCTTTAATTGGCAAAGGCCTATTACTACCATTTTGTAAAGAAAACAGCCAGTGGCTTCTTTCCCTGATTTGTTTATCTAACTCCAGCTAACGAGCTGAGGCCCAATAGGGGGAAAGAGGCTTTGTCCCCCAGCAAGTGTCTCCTGCAATCAGAATCTCAAGGTTCCCATCCTGCTCTAATCTCCTTTTTTTCATTTGGTCCTCATCTTTAATAAAGGAAGGGGGAAAAGTGTGAGGAAATAATTTCCAAATTTTCTAGAAGTTACAGACGGATATTGTGAAGAAGCATAATTTTTCTTCTGTTTTCTTAAAATGCTCCACGTGTCGTGGTAATTCATGGCTTATTTGGAAATTATTGAGCTCTGCAGTGACTGAAACAAATCATGAACCTGGGCTGTTCACCAGCCTGATGATTTACATTGGAGGGTCTGCACAAGTTTCATCTGTTAGTATTTCAGACACATTAATTTCATAGCATTAAGGAATTATATAGAATCTTTATTTTCAGATAGACATTGTAAGAATTTTTTTTCTTTGCAAAAAGGAAGGATGATTAATGCCATTACAAAGTAAGTTTATGAGAGAAATAAAAATATTTCTCTGTGGGTGGGAAGTGTTTCTTCAACATTTAGTCAAATGTAGACACAATAAAACATGCACACTATGCACAGCCTTACTCTGTCTTAAAGTGGAGTTCATGGCAAGATTTCAGAATGAAGAAGAGCTTGCACCCAGAACACTGTAGGATGATCCCCTCTGCTACAGGGAAAGAGTACGATCTTGTGTGGGACGGGGGTGGGGATTCCCGCCTTGCTCTGCAAGCCTCCACCTCATGGATGGTTCTCGAATACTGTGTGCAGAATTCAGACCTATGAAAGTCCTTCCAAGAATGGAAGATGGGACATAGGAAGAAGTCATCCCATCATGTTCTTCTTGCAAAAGTAAGATAGAGAAATGAGAAAAAAGTGGAAAATTAGTTTCAAGAGGGAAAGGCTAACTCTAGGCAGGGATATGGAAATGTAAAATTTTAGAGTCGAAGAGTCATTACATTTAATCCAATCCAACACTGGCATTGTACGTATGAGGAGACTGAGACTAAGGAATGTAAATGATGTCACACAGTTTATGAACAGTGTAAATGTGGAGGACACTTCTGCTCTGGGGTTCTTCCACACGCCCCGAGTCTAACACCCAGACTCCGCTGCTGTGGCCCCTCTCAGTCGCATCCAGGGAAGTGGATTGGGGCTGCAGTTTAGAATAATTGTTACTTAGTAGTTGTGTGACTGGATGAAAGTTACTCGATGTCTTAGGCCTCAGTTTATCCTTGGAAGGAAGGGTGGTCACTGTCTCTGTGTCAGGAATCCAGGCGCCTGGCACAGAATGTGCCTGTGCCTCCTGGGAGGGATGCTAGAACACGCCTTCCATCCAGCTCTGTGTTCTCCCAATCTCATACTGCATCTTAAAGTGCTTTATGGGGAAGGGGCACAAACTGCTCCTTAATGGGGATGGAGAGAGAAGATAAGGAGAAAAAGGGTGAACAAGAGGGCCCTGTTTGCCAGTCACTCTTTGCCTTACCTTGGGTATAGAATAAAAAGGCTCATTCAGAAATTGTTAGTGGAGGGTCCTGTAATTCAAAATATTTTTGACATATTGAGTAATGTTGGTAAAATTCTTCAAGTTTTCTGAGCTTCAATTTCTCTGTTATACTTAGGTTAAACAAACAAAAAGCTTTGAACAATTTCAGATTCTTTCCAAAATTCAGATGGGGCTTTTGTAGAGAATATTGGTTACTTTGACATTTTTTATCGCATTGGTGGGCCTTGGATATGCTTGGGAGGACATTTTCATCCTTCTCGTCTCATTCCTCAATCCAGTAAACCAGTGTTCAAAGAAAGAATGGAGTAAAACTTAAAAATGCCCATATATGCCTCCCTGACCATTCTCACATACTGAATTTTAGTTAAAGTATTGAGTGTGTTCTCTGTGCAAATACAGCCTATTACACATTTTAGTCAGAAATCATCGTTAAGCCCAAATCCTGCCAGGATGGAGGGAAGGCAGCTGTCAGCTCACAGTCCGTTCTGCAGGGATGCCTTTGAACTTGCTGCTCCACCATCTATATGCCTGGCTCACGCTATACCTCACTGAGATCTTGGCTTCTGTATGGCCTTCCCATGTCCCTAGCACCTGCACACCCCAGCACCCTTTCCCTCCTTCCCCACTCTATCAGTCTGGATGGACTCCTCTGACAAACTGCTCTGGATGCTTCTCACCCAGGGCACGTGGTTCATGTGAGTCAGCAGAGCTCTGCTCCACACAGTCTCTCAGGGCCTGAATGGGTGAGCAGGTCCCACATGGGCTCTTCCAGGGCCCTCCGAGGAGTGCCACGCACCACTCTGCTTGTGTTTCACTTTATCATGAGTGATGTGGCCACACCCAGCCCCAAACGGGGAACAACAGTTCTATCACATGCCTGCAATCAGGGAAGCTGCGGTATTCGGCAAACAGCACCAATGACTATCATGATCTGTATTTAGCCACTGAATATTAGCTTCTGTCTTTCTCATCAGAGAAAAATACACTTCTCCCATCTTCAAGGGAGGCAACTCAAAAGGTCAACCTTGTCCTGGCCCAAGGTCAAGGTTATGTATATATGTGTATACCTGTCCTGGTAGAGACATCAAGTCTGGATGTGGTTTTCTTTGATCCACTGACCTGTAAACTAAGAAGAAGACCTATCTGACCTCCCTCCCACTCCACACTTGCAGTGTATGTACGTAGGTGGAAAAGGGCCAGCCTAAGTCCCCACTGGGCAGATCCTGATGGGCTGGGTTCCCGGAGGTAAGGTTTTTCTTAGATTCAGCTCTAATTCTTTCCCTAGGGTGGGGCTCCTGAGGTATGTTTTCCCTCTGACTCTTGCCTCCATTGTCTGGGAATGTATTCTTTTTCCATTAACCATTTTTGCCATGGTAAAGTGGGCATTGGATAATACACCTCCTTTGGGGTCCAAGCAGAGGCTGCCGTTTGCCCATGAAAGACAGGCAGGCAACGGTACCATTCAATCTCAAGTAGTCATTTTTCTTCCTGACTTGTGGTTCCTTTGGCAGAACTTCCTTAAAACCGAGCCAACTTTCTACCTGAGGCCAGCTTCACATGTGCACAGCCGCATTCAGAGTTCTTTCTCTGTGCAATGCCAAGAGCTGCTGTGCATCTTTGCTTCTGCAGGCCACTACCTCTCCCTCTCCCCGGCTTTACTCTGAGCCTTTCTCTCTAAAGTATAGGTATCTGGGCCCTACAGCCTTCAGTGGAAGGGCCACACCTTAGTTTCTTTCCCTTGAGCCATATTTGCATAATTAAAGACGTTACTGGGTGGCAGCCTAATCCATTTAGAGGCTTTAGCAATGGGTATGATTATTTCTGCTAGGTTGTTTCAGTGGACTTTGGCACTGCAAGTTGTTCTTGATGTTCTGCTGTAGAGATGAGGACAAGAGGCCCTTGCCTCTCCCAGCCTCGCCAGACCCCAAGTGTGCCTTGTCTTTCTTTCCTCTTTATAACAGCTTTCAAACCACCGGGTTCTTTTGGAGATAATTTCCTTCCTGTGATAACTTACCAACCACAGAGGATAGCAGTCAACACATGCTAATTACCATTCCTTTTCCAACCTCTGCCCAGAGAGCTACCCGCTCCTTAGACAGATTCCATCCCATTAGAGGTTTCACCCATGCATGACACCAGGCATTTGGCCTCCAGTCCCACATTCCTGAGCCCTAAGCATCAATGCTACCTGCTTTCGTTTCATTTCACCACTCTTTGGACCCTATTTTTGTATCAGTCAGCACATGCTAGGTTATATGACAGAAGCACACACATGCACACACTCACACACACACTTACACACACACCTTCACTGTGTGGCTCTGGGTTCAGAGTCTGTCAGTGAGAGGCATGCCATGTTTCGGAAGGCAGGAATGAGGCTGAGGTCATTCATCCCCAAGGGCACATTCAAACAGACACATGGACCTGGGAGGGTCCATCTGGTTGCTGAGATGCCACACGTGACCTGCCATGGCTGCTGAGCCTCGAGAGGCTTCTGGAAAAGCTCCCTGAGAACCTGCTCCCAGCTGCTGCTTTCCTGCCGTTTGCTCCCCCAACTACGCAAATGCTTATGCAAGACTGACATTGCCTGTTCCATAACTCCTCCTATGCTGGATGCCTGGATACCTTTTGTTTCCCCTACTTGAATCCTTAGTAATACACCAGCCTTATTTTTGTGTGTGGTGTAAATGACCACCAGCATATTTATTTAAGCCCTGTCTTCCCTGGATAGAATATAAGCTCTAGGAGGGAGGGGGTTTCTTGTTGGCACAGTGTTGGGTCTTCCTTGCTTTGAAAAGCCTGGCATACTCAGTGAAGCAAAGAAATGATGAATGAATGCATTAGTTAATGAAAGACCAGTTGAATTATAAATCTGAAATTGAATTACCTATCACAGAAAGATTCTTTCATGGGAAACTCAATGGAAAGGGTAAATGTGGGATTTGTTGAGAATCACAAAATTCAGACTCTGCAAAAGTAACACATTTATAATATCTAATACATAACAAAAATTATGAAAGATATAAAAATCCCTTAAAATCAGCCTCGACATCCTTCTTACCATGAACCTAAAATAATTCCTTAAACTGGGATGAGGGGAGTGGCCTCTGAGGCAGCCCAGTCTACAGGCACTTCTTGGGGTCTCCTAGAGTGCCCCTAGGATAGAATCAGTCCTATCCTAACCATTTGATGGCTGCAGCAAAGTCTTACGGGGCACTGTGAATACTGCAGTGACTTCAACCCTGGGCCTTTGCCTCTGTAATTTGTACCTCTTCAGCCTGCTCTTGGAGTCGGCATTTGGCTTGGGTGGCCGTCCTCTCTACAGTTCTTTGTTGTATTTTATTTCTTACTTTTCTTTTTGTTTTGCTTTTTGTTGTTTGAGAAGACTCAAGTACAAATAGTCATAATTATTATATGAATGAATATGAATGGATCACTTGCTCTCTGCCAGGCACTAAGGGTGCTCATTTAATCACTTCCTTTTATCTTCGTAACACCTTGAGGAGGTGGACACTATTATGTTCCCCATTCTATAGATCAGAGAACAGAGGCTCCAGTAGGTCCTGCCACCTGTCAAGGCTTGGACTTGTGAGCCTAGGGTTTGCCTCCACACCCTGAAATAGATTCTACTGTCTCTCTTAGCCCCTCTTCACACTTCATATATTTATTGGAACTTAAGATTTATAGTATGTCACATAAGGTTACTATACTGTTGACAAATAATATTGCTCATCATTCACTGAGTGCTTGCCATGTTGAACCAGTGTCTATCAGAAAGAGAATTGGGGAGGTGAGGATGTCAACATGGAGAGAACACAGAACATTTGACAAAGAGAACAAATTATACAGAACATTTATTAATAGAACTGCCTTGTCTCTCCTTCTGCTCTGTTTCAGGAATACCAAATTGACATATTTTTTGCTCAGACCTGGACAGATAGTCGCCTTCGATTCAACAGCACAATGAAAATTCTTACTCTGAACAGCAACATGGTGGGGTTAATCTGGATCCCAGACACCATCTTCCGCAATTCTAAAACCGCAGAGGCTCACTGGATCACTACACCCAATCAGCTCCTCCGGATTTGGAATGACGGGAAAATCCTTTACACTTTGAGGTAAGATGCTGCGTCAACCTTTGATTACTCCTGGTTTAAAATGGGATCCTTAATTTGAATCATTGTAGGAATGAGACCCTATTTTCATCTCTAAGTCTATTCTCTTTCACTTGTGACATACTACAGCATCCTGAGAAAGTTTGCCCTCATATGTAAAAATAAAGGCATACTGATGATCCACAGAGAATATAAGCTCATTTCTTCAGAATCCATTTCTGCTGGAAGTAGGCTGTGAAAGTTACTCCTAATAGACTTACACCATGGGCCCTCTCCCCTAGAAAAATACAGATGTCTTGGTACACTAATCAACAAATGTAATTAGAGTAAATCTGAGACCACAAGGAAGAGGGGCAGAGTCAGCCCCTTTCCCAGCACATCCCTAAGGGAAGTGGCAGCTCCCCTGGAGTGTGTCCTCCTGGAGTCAGGGAAGTCTTCGACAAAACCCAGAGAGGTAAGGGAAACTGAGCTTCCAAGAAGGGAACTGACTCACCCACAGTCACCACTGGGAGCCTGTCTCTCCCAGGTCTCTCCGCCAGGATGGTCAGAGTCTAACTGAACACACAGCAACACAGCACTAGCAATGATGGGCCCTCTGCACTCCTGTCTGCTCGCCCAGCACAGGGACTGGACAGTCCCTCCAGCAATGTCCTCTGAGCGGGTGGTGCTGCTCCAGAGGGCACTGCACTCCCTTCTTCCTGACGGCTCAGAAGCCCTGGGTGCATCTAGGCTTTGCTCTAACGGGTTCACTCTCACTGCCCCGGGGCACAGGGCTCCTTCTTGCACCGGCTCTGTGGCTACATCTCCCTGCTCTGCTCTTTCTGCCTCAGGGCTTGACCCCTGTCACTTTACTCTCCTTACCCATCCCTGCTAGCTTAGCTCATCCATCCTGAGAATGAAAGCTGTGTGCATACTGAGAATTCCCACAAGGAGAAATCTGATTCCTCACATTAAATAAATGTCCACAGCACACACACAGGCACAGATGGACATTAAAATAAGCAGACAGTGAGAGAGCGTTAAAGTTTCAGGGAAATCCTCATTTTGCCAGGGAGAGAACAATTACAGCAAAAAAAAAAAAAAAAAAAAAAAAAAAAAGCCACAGCTGGGAACTGTGCTGATGAAAAACGTTGAGAGCTGGAGTTTGCAGAAGTTGTCTCCTCATCAGTTGTGAAGCCATACACCGGAGACTCTGACATGACATGGAGCCTCGGCAAGCCAGGGCGAAGACCCGGCCAGTTCTGGGACCCCGTGTAGACACTGAAGTATGGGGCTGCTGCCCTGGGAGGATGCAGGGCCCCCATTTGGCAGAGCCACCACCTGCCTAGTGAAATAGGGGGCAGTTGTCCAGGAAATCCCCCCGATGCGTGCATTAATTTGGCATAATAGCTGTTTAGATAAACACACCAGTTTCCAAATGGAGGAAGGATTTAATTCAAACAGATTGAAAACAACAACTTATAAAACAACAGTTGGTTTTGTCTCCTCTCTGACTTGGCGTGTATTTCTAGACACGGTTGGAATTTTACTAACTGGAATTCTCTGTGCCGCTGATAGTTAAAAGCAAAACAAAATAACCCAACATGAAAGCAACACAGCACAGTCTCACCGTGAATGGTTCCTGGGCCAAGAGTGAGCCGCACGTGCTGCCCTGGGTGACGGAACAGCCCTCTCCATCCCCACATGGGGTGCCATAATGGCCGCCGGCCTTGCCCTGTGCTGTGTGCTGAGCTAGACTGACACTTGGCTTTTTTGCAGGCTCACCATCAATGCCGAGTGCCAGCTGCAGCTGCACAACTTCCCCATGGACGAGCACTCCTGCCCGCTGATTTTCTCCAGCTGTGAGTACCAGTCCCGGCCTGGGGTGTGCATGCTGTGTGAGGGATGCTTAGCCTGGTGCTGCTTCTGTCAAACAGTCATGCGATTGATCACAGTGTCCCTGCACACACAGAGAAAACTGATGATGGTTTCAGTATTGACCATCTGGGCATTTTCACTCTAGACCTTGTCACATAGGAGCCATGTTACAAAATAGGTGATCTCGATAAGGCTGTGAGCAACTTGACCATTGACATGGAAGGATTCAGAAACTGATGAACCATTGATTTACCAAAGACCCTTATGCTAATGAGCTGTGCATACTATTTGGAAGTATACAAAATTCCTGTGTAATATTTTAGATTTAACATTATCTTTTTTTAATTTATTTTTAATTTTTATTTATTTATTTATTTATTTATTTATTGAGACTGAGCAACCTCTGCCTCCCGGGATTCAAGTGATTCTCCTGCCTCAGCCTCCTGATAGCTGGGACTATAGGCACGTGCTACCACACCCAGCTAATTTTTGTATTTTTAGTAGAGACAGGGTTTCACCATGTTGGTCAGGCTAATCTCGAACTCCTGACCTCAGGTGATCCACCCACCTCGGCCTCCCAAAGTGCTGGGACTACAGATGTGAGCCACTGTGCCCAGCTGATTTAACATTATCTTAAAGCAAGGTGATTTGTCTACCAAGTAGAAAGATACAAATTTTTCTTTAATTTTACTTATATTTGTCTCTTTGAACCATTGTAAGATGATTTAATTTTTCATAGTATTTTATCTTCCAACATTTTACTATGGTAGATATCACAGTTAACAAGTAATCCTTTACAAGTTCTTAAAGACAACATCAACTGCTTAGTATAAGAGTACATATAAAAGGAATATCAAATATCAAATCTATTTATACAATTTTTAAGTTAAAATCAAAATGGAAAGATATTTGGTGAATGAATTTACAATGGGACATTTTAAATGAATTAATCACAAGTACTTATGTATGAATCATAAGAATTCAATTTATTGTATTGGCTTTCTTTAAAATTGCATATGGGGCCGGGCGTGGTGGCTCACGCCTATAATCCCAGCACTTTGGGAGGCCAAGGTGGGCAGATCACGAGGTCAGGAGATCAAGATCATCCTGGCTAACACGGTGAAACCCTGTCTCTACTAAAAATACAAAAAATTAGCCAGGCATGGTGGCAGGCGCCTGTAGTCCCAGCTACTCAGGAGGCTGAGGCAGGAGAATTGCTTGAACCTGGGAAGCAGAGGTTGTGGTGAGTTGAGATCACACCACTGCACTCCAGCCTGGGTGACAGAGTGAGACTCTGTCTCAAAATAAATAAATAAATAAAATAAATAAATAAATAAATAAAATTGCATATGGAACATGACAAACAAATCTGATGAAATCTCATATAGAAGTTTTTGTGGCTTTCTTCATTGAACGTTATAGGTTTTTCCCTGAACCTTCAAATGTAAAATATGTTCATCACTTATTTTACTTTTGCTTCTGCTCCTCGCATGTGTGGGGCCCATGGAGGCCCAGGTCCAGATCCGCAGAGACCAGCAGAGCTCTGCACACCATGCACGCGTTCTCACTGGAAACCTTATTTCTTTCTGTAATAGCTTCCCTCGTTCTGTCATACTGTAAAAATGTGTTTAAATCATTCACAGAGCCTTTTAAGTGCTCAATTCCAGGAGGGGATTATGTGCACATGGACTTACACAATACTGCCAGAAAGAAAAGTGCTTGTATAAATTGTTTTAAAAAGATTTTTATAGAAATAAAATAATTTAAATTCTTAAAGACAATTCACACGTACCCAGGGAAATATGTGAAAGTGAATGCCTTTCTGGAATTAGTTGGCAATGAGCATAAAGTACTAGCAAGAAATCTGACATAGTAGTAAAAATGGTTTCTGTGACCAACCACATCTATTTCCCTATTTCTGGTGTGTTGTGGTAGTGATGGGTGGTCAGAGTGAATGTAGGAGCCAGGGGCTGGACAGTCTTATATATAGTGTCAGAAAGTGGCACTTTCAATGCATGAGCAAAGAAAAGTTATCATATCTGAAAATCAGGGAGTGGCAGGATCAAATTCATGTTCAGCAACAGTATGAAAGATCTTATAAGAGCAAAACTGGATGTACACAGTTATATACCTATTGGAATGGCAAAAATCTGAAACACTGGTAACCTTGAATGCGGTGAGGATGTGGGGCAACAGGAACTCTCACTCATCGCTGGGGGGATGCACAGTGTCACAGCCCCTTTGGAAGACAGCTGGGTCATCTCTTACAGAAGTAGACATATTGCTACTATATGATCCAGAATTTGTACTCCTTGTACTAGATTAAAATCCCAAAGTTGAGATGCCATTCCTTTAATTAAACTTTCAACAGTAAAATAATTAGTGCCCCACTGTTGACCCTTTATTGTGCAATGTTAAATCCTGGGACACTGGTCACACTAATGCATGGCACTGCCGCTGTTAGCATGTCTTGAACCTTATCTTTAAAATGCTATGTTATGAGAAGTATGCAAGTAGCATATATCATTACTCTATCAAACAACAAGTAAATGATTTCTGAAGTTCAGTTGGATATCTATGGGCAAAAAAATAAGCTTGAACTTATACGATAGTTAATTCCAAATGAATTGAGGCCCTAAAATCAACATAAAAACACAATATATTAGAAAAAATACATAGGAAAAAATATTCATGAACTAAGGCTAACAAAGAGTGTTTATACTTGACACTGAAAGCATGACCCCCCCCCCACCCGAAAAAAAGTGATAAATGGGACCTTGTCAAAAGTGAAAACTTTTGGTCTACCAAAAGCTTGTCATGAGGTTGAAAAGGCAAATTAGGCTGGGAGAAAACACTTGCAAACCAGAAATCTGATAAGGCTTGAATCTGTGATATATAAATAACTCTTAAATAATTTCTTTTTATGACTGAACAGTATTATATGCAATACCATGATTTGTTTGTTCATATTCTGATGGGCACTTGGCTTGCTTTCACCTTTTGACTGTTGTGACTGCTATACCCATTGGTAGACAAGACCCCTTTTGACTGTCGTGACTGCTATACCCATTGGTAGACAAGACCCCTTTTGACTGTTGTGACTGCTATACCCATTGGTAGACAAGACCTTGCTTGAGTCCTAGCTTTCAGTTCTTATGGGTATATTCCTAGAAGTGGAATTGCTGGACTATATAATAATTCTATATTTAATTCTCTGAGGAAATGACAACCTGTTTTTCATAGCAGCTGCACCACTTTACATTTTCACCAGCAATGCACAAAGATCTTAGTCTCTTCACATCCTCACCAACACTTACTATCTTTTCCCTTTTTATTGATAACAGCCATCCTAGTGGATGAGAAGTTGTAGCTCATTATGATTTTGATTTGCATTTCCCTAATGACTAAGGATGTTTTAATACATGCCATACCAGGGATGTTCAGATGCATGCTATGCCTTTGGAAACATCATTTAAGTCGAATAAGGCCAACAAAAAAGGGATGAGTACTCTATGCCTGCACCTCCATGAGGTATCTAGAACAGGCAGATTCATAGAGAGAGAAAGCAGAGTGGAGGGGACCAGGGAATGTGGGGAGGAGAGAACAAGGGGAGCACAGAGCTTCTGTGTGGGAGGACCTACAGGTTCTGGAAATAGAGTGGCGATTGCTGCCCACCATTGGGAATGTACTTACTATGACTGAGTTGTACACTGAAAATGGTGTTAAAGTGATACATTTTACATTATGGATTTTTAAATCACATTTTTAAAATGCATACTAAAAACTGAACAACAACAAAACAATCCAGTTAGAAATGGGTAAAAGACAGGCTGGGTGCGGTAGCTCACGTCTGTAATCCCCGCACTTTGGGAGGCTGAGGCGGGTGGATCACCCGAGGTCAGCAGTTCGAGACAAGCCTGAACAACATGGTGAAACCCCAACTCTACCAAAAAAAAAAAAAAAAATTAGCCAGGTGTGGTGGTGCATGCCTGTAATCTCAGCTACTCGGAAGGCTGAGGCAGGAGAATTGCTTGAACCTGGGAGGTGGAGTTTGCAGTAAGCCAAGATCGTGTCATTGCACTCCAGCCTGGGAAACAAAAGCAAAACTCAGTCTAAAAAAAAAAAAAGAAAGAAATTGGTAGAAGCCATAGTCATTTGACCAAAGGTGATATTTACATGGAAAATCTGCATGTGAAAAGATGTTCAATGTCATCAGCGATTATTAATAGTAAATGTAAATTAAAACCACAGTGAGCTATCACTACATACCTATTAGAATGGCTAAAATAAAAAAAATAGTGGCAACATCAAACCCTGGCAAGGATGTGGAAAACCTGGATACACTGCTGGTGGGAATGTAGAATGACACAGTCACTGTAGAAAATAGTACAGAAATGTCTTATTAAACTAAAACTGTACTTACCATATGACCTAGTGATTGCAAGCTTGGGCATTTATCTTAGGGAAATGAATAGTTATGTTGACACAAAAATCTATCTATACATATTCATAGTAGCACTATTCTCAATAGCCTCAAACCAGAAACAACCCTCATGTTCTTCAGTGGTTAATGGTTAAACAAACTGTTTGTACATCCTTAAAATGGATGACTACTCAGCAAGAAAATGAACAAATCACTCATATATGCAACAACTTGGTCTGCAACAGCATTCGAAGCTGAGTGAAGAATGCCAGTCTCCAAAGGTCACATATGTGGGATCCCATTTATATAACATTCTCAAAATAAGCAGGAAGTGAGAGCTAAGGTGGGGTTGTTAACTGTCTTCTGTTATTTAAAAAATGAAAGAAGACCTAAATAAGTAGAAAAGCATCTTGTGTTCTTGAACTGAAATACTAAATATTATTAAAATGACAATACTCTACAAGGTGATCTGTATTGGTTTTCCTCTGCTCTGCTTCTCTTTCAAACTTGCAGACACTTCCCTCTTATTCCCTGAGTAGCATCGTGGTCTGCTTAGTTCTAAATGTCTTCCTTTTCAGATGAACACTTCTTGTACCTTTTATGATATTTCTTAAATCATAGCTGTCTGATTGAAATACAATGCAAGCCACCGATACAATTTTAGATTTTCTAGGATTCTCATTATAAAAAGCAAAAAGGAACAGGTGGAGTTAATTTTACTACATTTTATTCAATACAGTCTATACAGAATATTATCATTTTGCTATGCAATCAATATGAAAAATTATCAATGAGCTATTTTAATAAAATAGCCTGAGATATTTTTATGCTAAGTCGTAGACACCAGTGTGTGTTTTATGACAGCACACTTCAGTGTAGAGTAGCCACATTTCACAGCTCAGTAGCCTTTTGCCACTCAAGGCCACCGTGCTGCTGGAAAGCACAGTCTGAGACCCACGCAGAGGTCTTCACACAAGATGCACATCTTCAAAACCCTAGGTTTTGTTTAGTATCAGTCATGTTCTTCATTCCTCTTTTCCCATTTTTTCTCCCTGTTTATTTCCAGCATCTTTCTTTATACATGCTCTGCACTCTCTAGTCTCTCAGTTCCAGATTTGAAATCCAACTATGAGATGTCTTGACTAACCTAAAAAAAGCCATAAAATCTATGCAAATATGCGTGTATTTGTATGTGCATAAACTAAATCTCTCACACACAAATAAGCCTTGTGATTCAAAAAGTTCCAAACCACCCATGCTTCTCTAAACCCCTTCCTATACATTCACTAATGGAACGCAGGCTAGAGAAGGGGAGAAAAATACCTTCAAGCGCAATGCTGCCTCTGAATCAACTAGGACTGTTATTAATAAATAATTCAGCACTAAATATGGAGCGAGGGGAGTCTTAAAGCTAAGAAATACTAGTCATTGTTTGTTACTGTTCGGCTCCTCCTTGGGGGAGATTCTGCTATTAATTCATGTGCCCGAGCTGGTTGGGAACGTGGGGTCAGCAGTTCAGGCTGCACTTGAGTGGGGCCAGTCGGAAAACAAGCCCTGTCCGCCTCAGGAAATGGAAACACATGTCCGCATCACCTGCTGCTTTTGATACTGGTACCCTAAAAGTTATCCATCAACATACTTCTTGTGGACGTGCTGTTAACCAGAAATGTGCTGGAAAGACCTTTGGTTGCTCCTTCTGCCTGCAATGATGCCCCCCACCCCAGGCATCCTTTCCGTCTTTCTTTTTAAACATACTTGCTATGAGGAGATGCCAGAAAACCAAAGGGCAATGGAAACCGATTTAAGATGATCAAGTCCTCTGATGTGGTGGTTCTGTGGTCCCGAGGTTAAGTTCATTGCTATTAAGTTGGATTCAGACGCTGGTTCATGGCACTCGCATCCTTCCAGGCCACAGGTCTGTGTGGAGTGTTGACTTGGGGAAAGATTCTCCATGCATCGCAGGAGGACCATGCTCCTAGTTAGGTGCTCAGTGCCCCCAGGGAGGCACCATGTGCATTTCGTGGTCAGCTTTGTTCCCTCCAGACAGTAAGGTGCCTGAACTGGACAGGACAACTGCATTTATCTATGTTGCTATCAGGCTTTGCAATATTGACTGGCCATGCAGCGGTGCAAACAAACCAGCAAATGTATATGTTTGCACTAATACCTCCTTTCTTCCTGTTTGCAGAGCATATACAGTACAGCAAACTGTATTTCATTCTAAACCCTTGTTGATGTGACCTAGGGAGAGAATCAACCACTCTTTACTCATCCAAATGCTTTGTATCTGGTGTGTGTATTAAAATAAGCCAGGTCAAAATCTCCTTGTCTTCTGCCTGCTGCCTAAGTGCACTAATGAGGTGGCCCACTGCCAGGTGGGGCATGCCAACAGGTGGGGCCTTCCCCCGTGTCTTTTGCTGTGGCAGGAAAGGAGCATACTGCTCCTTTAGGAGACTCCAACTAGGAAAGTCCTGTCTCCTAGTTGGAGGAGTTAATCTCTAAATGGCAGCTTCTGCAAGGTGTCCACAGAGGCCCCGTGTCCTCTCACACATAGGTAAGGGTGTGGACATCCAAAAGGAAGTCCACCTTCCCAGGTGAGGGAGGAGCCTATCAGACATGTAGACATCAAGGTCCTAAATGCTCACGCATCCTCTTAAATCCACAAACTCTGGAATCGGCTAGAGAGAGCTCTGCGGCATGTCCAGCATCCTGGACCTGTGAGTAAGAATCAAGCTGTTGCCCTGGGAACCAGGCTTCCCATCAAGGACCACGCTAGGCAGGCCTCTGCCACAGGTGAGGTGGATGTTTATCATCTCCTGCTTTGCCTGTTTCATATGCTCCACCCCTTGCCTTCTCCCACCCCTCCCTGTCCTTGCTCCCCATTCCTGTAGACTTGCACACCTTGTGGAATGGGAGGCTGCTGGATGCAGTCAGTCAGGTTGGCTGTGCATTCCTGCTAAGATGACAGTGAAGTAACAGGGCTTTAGTATCATCCCTCAATAACTGACCTCCTTACTTTGGTGGAAACTCACTACAGAGGGCAAACCACTGTACAGGTGCACAGGATTGCACTGGTTCCTTTTGCCCAGTCTTGAAGTGGGTTATTTTATTCCAGCTTTAGTGACATAGTTTGTTCAGAGAGGTTGAGAACATGATCACAGCATTGATAAGAGATGCCAGCTTCTGAGAATAAGAAGAGGACTTCTCACTTTGAAGGTCATGACCTTCTCACTCCATTTAGGTGACCTGCATGACTTGTAACAGTGAACCTGGAGGCATTGTGCCCCTTTCTCAAACATCCCAGAGTTGATGGAGGGAGGAGGCATTGGGGCAGGAAGGCTGGGGAGGCGAACAGTGAGGGTGACTTTCAGCATCTCTCAGGTTCCATCACACAGCAGCTAGCCTCTCTTCTTGTGTCAGGGAACCTTCTTCATCTCTCTAAACCCCTCTAAACCTCCCTTTCCCTATCTGCAAGGTGGGAATGACAGCAAGTTATATGATGATGGAAGGGACTCTAGGTGAAGGTGTTATAGATTCCCACTTGAGTTAGCCCAGAAAGCGTACAACTATGGGAATGTTGTGGCTACATGGGCAGGAGCGGGTGTGAGGGGTAATTGCACAGTTTCTCTGTGGCCTCTGGAATTCCCAGGGGAAAGAAAGCGCAGTTGTGGTAGACACACTCTACACAGGCAAGGTTTTCAAGGGCAGAGAAAATAGCCAAACTCTCACTAAGCCATCAGCCTTTCATACTGGGTTTCTTACTTCTCCATTTTAAATAATCTACCCAACAATGTACATATATCTGTGCAAAGATTGCAAACAGCAAGCTCTCTGTTGAGTTAAAAATGCAACCAGGGGTGTAATCCATACTCTCCTCTCCATAGTACAAACAACTCGAAGGAGCCACTGAGAGTTCTTGGCATTATTGAGACGTTTGCTCTATCAAAGGCAAATTTTGCAAAAATAACAAGGTCAGAAAACCTTCATGTTTCTTACATCTTCCATAAAGGAAAAACTGAAGTCAATAAAAATGGAACCAAAGCTTCAGCAGCAATTGTAATTCTAATCACATGGTTATCACCTCCTTGCTTTATACTAGTCAGACATTTTCTATTTTTCATGCAATGTAATCCGAAAGTGCTGTCTTACTCATGGGGCAGACAAACCCTGGAGAGTATACGAAAGAAACCATGTAAAGCAAGGACGACTTTGCTAAGAAGAGAAAAGTCCTATGCTACATCTTTCACGGTTCTGTTATGTACTTTTGTGCAGTATTTGCTTTTTGAAAGCTGTTTTTTAAGAACAGACACTCGATGATGCATGCTTTTGTTTTGGGGTGTGTTTTGGAGGGAAAGAAGGGCAAGATGGCTGGAACACTGTGCCAAGAAATAAACAGACTTCAGAGGCCTGAAAGCGTCTTCAAACTACGGAAGAGTTAGCCAGGTCAGCAACTCTCCCGAGTATGTATTATCTAGTTCCGGATTTTTGTTTTGTTTTGTTTTTATATGTGGCTTTCCAGAATTAATTTTACTAGTGCAATGGTGTAGGAGAAGACATTTAATGGTAGGGTACTTTTTTGTGATAAAAATATTATTTGCCTTTTTAACTATGTTTTTTCTTTTTTGCCCTGGTCAAAGTTTTAAGAGTTAGCATTAATTGGTGTTAGAGAGTAAAAGAGCTAACTGCTAGCTTCTTTGTGTGTTTTTGTTATAGTTTATGATGCATGTATTCACTCAAATAAAGTTTAGAAAACTTTTATAAACTTTAAAAATCAAACTTGAACCAAGCCAAGTGTCAGGGGAGCCCTGAGTCAGCCCAATGACTGCGCCTGGCCTGCAAGGAGCTCAGTGCTGGAACATGGAGCCTGCACACTTCCGTAGGTACATTCAGCCCATCATCCCGTTTCATCCTTACCTTGACTTTGAAGTCCCTGTTTTTTTCAGCACCCTTCCCAGTTGAGGAACATCAAGCAGGAAGAGATGAGGTCATCTGTCCCTATCATGCAGGGGGCAAGGCTTTGAGCAGAGCAGAATGGCCAGCTCTCGGGATCAATATATCACACGCCAGAAAGGGGCTCACAGCTATTGTTACCCCATTATTGTTGTTATTGATGGAGGACAGTCAGAACCAAAAGACACTCAGGCCATGGAGTGTGAGATGTACACGGCTGCAGCATGCTCTGCCCTGGCTCGCCACTTGGGATGAAGATTAAAAAATATGTGGTGCTGTTTATCTCTGACAACTGTGTTGGCTGCAGCCATATTAGAGCCAGAAAAATTATTAGGAAAATGTCACTACTGTTGCAGAGCTGTCAGAGTTGTCTGAGAATGTTGCCTGGCTTTCTGAGTTTTAAGAGACAATGTTCCATTCTCCCAGGGTGATTAATTTGGAAGAGGAGTAAATGCCAGCGAGGGAAGCTCAGTGTGAGCATGTCGGAGTCCTGCCACTGCCATGTCACCGCAGTCCCAAGGCCATGTCCTGCTTTCCCACTGGGCTGACACAGGGCCAGCGCCAAGCAGTGGCCAGAGAACAGTGAGGATCCCTCTTCTGTGCATGTGTTTCCTGCTGATCTTCAGGGAAGCACATTCTGACCCCGGTCCCCCCACCTACCAATTTCCTTTTACAGATGCAAAAACCGAGTCTTAGGGAAAGGATTCAAATGCTGGTGCAGGGTCACACAGCTAGTGTGTGGTTGAGCGACCATGTGAACTCAGCTCTTGTTGTCCAAGTGCAGGGTTCTCTTTACTACCCCAGCCTGTGTCTCTGGCTGCTGCTAGCACATCACACCTTCCACAGCGTTCTCTATCATCTCCGTTCATACTCTGGCCACTGCCTTCTCAATAAAGGAGTGAAAAACATGGACCCACATGCCAGACAGGACAGCGCTGCTGCTTCCATTGCCACAGGCCTTCCAGAGAAAAGAAACGTGGAAATGCAAGGGTTCGCAGATTCTCAGGGCATTTCTAAGGGACGGGAAGGATGCCTCTTTCAAGGGCAGAAGTTGGAACATTCTTCATCAGAGCATTGTGGACGTTATTCGAAAACAGCTTATTTAATTGCAGTAGGATTTCTTGGAGCTCCTTTCCCCTGTGCTTTGTCTTTGATCCACAGTGTGAACCAAGGCGGGGAGGCTGCCTCCTGGGTCCTGACTCCTCCAGTTCTACCTGGATCAGGGGACTGCTGGATGCAGAGTGTTGCTCCCGCCTCACCTGCTCCTGCCTCCCAGTCTGGACTCTTGAAAAGCTTCACGTTGTTGCCCATTCTGCTCAGAGCTTAAAGCACAAGGTACAGGGCTGGTTCCAGGATCACCTGGGCAGTGCTAAGGGGATGCGCTCAGCAAGTGACAGCAAGATACAGTAAATTACCTCTCAAAACAGACTTGCTACCAAAACTATCTCCAAGACCCTACCTGTCTACTCTAAAACTTGACATTTTTCTCCTTTAAGCTCCCCTGCCCTTCGCAGTGGCTCATGGATGGTACTGCTCAGTGCCTCGGGCTCATCTGACCATTCACAGTTAGAAACAAAAAGGGGAGGGAGGAAGGGGGACTGGGAGCCAACGGCTCCTCCCACGTGGCAGCTCTAGCAGGGCGAGACTGTCTTGGCGTGCAGAAGTCCCTGTGGCTGGCCCTGCAGTGCCTCAGTCATGAGCCAGGTGTGTCTCAAACAGACCTGTGCTTTGTTGCCGATTTAACAGCATGAAATGATAGAAATAAGAAATCTGGAAGTGAAATATTTTCCCCTGCTGGGCTGCTGCAGCCTTACTGTAACTAGGAAGAAAGTCTGTCAATGTATTTTGATTATAAGTTGCTATTTCCATGCACTCAATCAATATTTTCAAAAAAGTTTGGCCTTGTTGATTTTGGAAGTTAGGGAGCATGTCTCCTGTGGGCTACTGAAAGTTTCGATCACAGTAGGTGCTTAATAGATATTTATATGTGTAGGTGGCTGTCTAAGCTAAATCATTTGCATTAATAGCTTAAGATGATGCAACTCATGTAATGCTTCATTTTGGGAAATGCAATTTAACTAAGTGGGTGGTTAGCTCATTAATGAGGACGTGTGCTGTTACCTATTCGGAACACGGTACATCAACAAATTCTAAAGCCATGTCTCAAAGAAAAGGAAACAAAATAAAAAAATAAAAAAGGCACAGTTGAGGCACATTCTAGACTGATTGTGATTATCTGGGAATACAGCCAAACAATCCAATTATTATTTTTTATGGGAGCATGAACAGAGGACTTGGGTAATGTTTAAATGTGCCAGATGGACTGCCTTCTATATTTCTAGGCACCTTTCCTTTTTTTGGATGACCAGGATCTGGAAAAAAATCAGAAAAGTTTATGCATTTTCACCCCTTGTTGTTGGAGCCATGCCAGCAAGGCAGAGACTATGGCTTTGAGGACGATGCTTGCATAAAAAGGAGGACATTCAGCTCGTGTGGAAGGCTATATTTCCAGAGAAACTAGCGAGGGTAGCATCTCAGTCCTCATCTTATGAATAATGTGATCTGTTCTGAGGGGTCTGGGGAGTGAGGAGCAGCATGAATTTTCTCCCTAGTTAGGCTTATTCTGACCCCACACCCTTTCTTGTATTAGCATATATGGGGTATCAGAGATACTGGGGCCAAGGCCCAGGCCTGGTTTAAAGGAGGGATTTCCTTGATCATCTTAATACCTTAGCACTGTGAGGTGGTGACTTGTTTTTATTTTTGTCTCTGTAGACATGATGCAGGTTGTAAAGGTCAATATAAATATTTTTTGGCTATTTAGTTTGCAGGCGAGCTCATTCTGTTGACTTGTCTTTCTAAAGAAGTTTCACTAAAGTCTCGTTGCAGTGAAAAGTTAATATTGTATGGAAATTAGTATCTGAAATGTTCTCTCAATTTAGCTAAATTAAATACTGAGAACCTTTGTAAGGATATGTAATTTTTATAATAAAGTTATTTTGATCATTGTATCAAATTCTATAAAATTAAGAAATTTGCATACCAACATCAAGCATACCAAGCCACAAATGAGTATGCTTCTCTTTGATTGTAGGTTGATTAACTAATTGGGAAATTGCCAATTAGTTAATAGTTGATAAACAATTAGTTGATAACTAATTGCCAATTAGTTAATACTTGAGAAACCATTTTTTTAACATTTAAATTTGAGTCTCATCTCTGCCATTTGGTAGCTGAGTAAATTTTTGTAGTTACTCGGAGGGGTGTTTAAGTCTCTAAATATAACGGTGGATATACATATTTCTGTTTCAATTCTTTTAGTTTTACCTCGTGTCTTTTAATGTTCTTTTGTTCGGTACATGCACGATGAGGATTATTTTGTCTTCTTGGAGAATTAACACCTCTTTTATTGCGTAAGGCCACTATCTATTCTTGACAAACTTCCTTGTTCTGATGTCCACTTCGTCTGAAATTAATATAGCTTTCTAACTTACTTTTGATTAGCGTTAGCATGGTATATATTTCTCCATCCCTTTCATTTTAACCTGCCTGAGTCTTTATGTTTAAAATGAGTTTCTTTAGACAACATGGAGTTGGAGTTTTTTAAGATTTTAATCTACTGTGACAATCTCTGTCTTTTATTTGGCATATTTAGAGCATTTGCATTTAAAGTGATTATGAATATAGCTGGGTTAATATCTGCCATGTTTTCCGTTGCTTGCATTTGTTCTTTGTTTTCCTGTCCAATTTTTAGCCTTTTCTGGTTTTAATTGAGCATTTTATGTGATTCCATTTCAACTTCTGTCTTTGCACATCAGTTGTACTTCTTATAAAAATATTAGTAGTTGCTTTAAAGTTCACATTTTACATTTTTAACAGAGCAAAGACTTCTTGCAAATAATATGATACTGCTTCTTATGTAGTACACAAACCTGGATAGAGAATTCCTAATTATTTTATCCTGTATCCTGCAACATTGCTGCCCTTTATTTTACTTATCCATGTGTTATAATCACACTGTTATAATTATTACTTTACAAAGTTATCCTTTATAAAAATGAAGAAAAAGAAGAAATACAATATTTTGTTTCCTTTATACTTTCTCTAGTACGCCTTTCTTTTTTATATAGATCTAAGTTTCTGGCACGCCACTTTTCTTCTGCCTGATTAAATTCTTTTAACATTTCTTGCAGGGCAGGTCTGCTCTTGACAAATTCCGTTAGTTTTTGTTTGTATGAGAAACTCTTGGCTGGGCACCATGGCTCACACCTGTAATCCCAGCACTTTGGGAGGCTGAGGCAGGCGGATCATCTGAGGTCAGGAGTTCAAGACCAGCCTGGCCAATGTGGTGAAACCCCATCTCTATTAAAAATACAAAAATTAGCAGGGCATGGTGGCACACTCAGTAGTCCCAGCTACCCAGGAGGCTGAGGCACAAGAATCACTTGGAACCCGGGAGGTGGAGGTTTTAATGAGCCAAGATTGTACTGCTGCACTTCAGCCTAGGTGACAGAGTGAGACTCCCTCTCAAAAAAAAAAAAAGAGAGAGAGAGGAAGAAAGAAAGAAAGAGAGAGAGAGAAAGAAAAGAAAGAAGGAAAGAAAGAGAAAGAAAAGAAAGAAGGAAAAAGAAATTCTATCTTTCGCTTTTGAGGGATAATTTATCTGGATATTGAATTCTAGTCTGGAGTTTTTTCTTTCAACATTTTAAATATTTCACTCACTCTTCTTGCATAGTTTCTGAAGAGAAGTACATTTGAATTCTTGTTCTTCTTTCTCAAATGTTAAAATTTACACCCTTCATTCCCCAGCTTTTTCCTAAATTGACTGTTTTGGCTTCCTGCAGTGTGAATATGGTATGACCAAGTGATCTTTTTAATTGCATTTTACATTTGTCTCTTTATTTACTTTAATCTTGGTGTTATCTGGGCTTCCTGTTTTATAGTTTTTTGTCTGTCATTAATTTTGGAAGGTTCTTGGCCATTGTTTTTATACTTCAAATATTTCTTCTGCTTTTATCTCCTCCTTTTGGTATTTCAATTATGTGTACATTGCACCTTTTGTAATTGTCCCATGGTTCATGAATGTTCTAGTCTTGCTTTTTTTGATGTTTTTTTTTTCTTATTTGTTTGAGAAGTTTAACTGACCTATTTTTATGCTCACTGTTCTTTCCTTGGCTGTGTCAATTCTACGATGAGCCCTCGTGCTCAAGGACATTCGTCATTTCTGTTACAGTGTTTTTCATTTATGTCATTTCCTTCTTCTTGTTTCCAGCTCTCTGTTTACATTATCTAACTGTTCTTGCATGTTATTTACTATTTGCATTAGAACCCTTGACATATTAATCACAGTAATTTTAAATTGGTTGTCTAATAATTCCAACAACTGTGGCATATAGGAATGTGGCTCTAATGATGGCTGTGTCTCTTTACATTGATTTTTGTTTGTTTATTGTTTGTTTGTTTTTGTCTTTCTGGCATGCCTTATAGTTTTCTTTAAAGCTAGACACACCATGAGGTAAATAGTCCATTAGGATGAGAATTCATGTTGGTCTGACTAGGAATTGGGCTGTGGTTAATGTCTACTGTAGCTTTGGGTGCCAGAGGCTTAAAATTTTTCTAGCATCATTGTGTTTTTCTCTTCTTTTGACTTTGGGCTTCCCTAGGTACTTCTCCTCACATAGAGTCTGCATCTTGCAGTGCTTCCAGCATTAATCCACTTTACTATCCTGGAGACCTGTGGCTGTGGTGGTTTAGGGTGGAGCCAATGGAGGATTGTTCTGTAATCTTACATTTGCACTCTGATCTTTAAGTGGAGCTATTTTCCTGGGCTGTGGCCTTCAGAAGTTTCTTCAGTGGCATAGGTTTTCCTCCCTTACTCCTTTCCCTTTCCCAGCTACTGTGCCCCCCAATCTATTTCCTAGAAGCTCTAATCCCTGCTTACTGTGCCCACTCCCTTAAGTGGAACAGTAAGGCTAGAGGAGGTTTGACTGGGAGGGATAAGGCTCTGGAAAGATCTTTCTCTGCTAGAGTAGGTCACTTTAATGGCAAATGCTCTGGTGTATTTCACAATGATTAATTCTGAGATAGCCCTGCCAGAGAAAATATGGGATCTTTCTTGCATTTTCACTTTGAGTACCTTATAGGATTCCTGACAGAAAAGCTCACCAGGAAAGTGCTGGGGGACCCCTTGAGGTGGTTGTCCCCCAGAAGTTTCTCAGTCTCATGCCCCTTCACATTCAGCCTCCATTATTCATCAGAATGATTATTTCAGTGTTCCTACCAGCTTATGACTCCTGCAGCTTCTGCTCCAGGTAAACAGATACCTGCTGTGACTCTCTATTAACTTGCCTCTGCAGATTTCAGGGGGGGTTGCCCTGTGGTTGCAGTTCTCTGATGGGTTCAAGAAAAGTCATTGATTTTCATTTAGTGCATCTTTTTCTCATTGTAAGGATGAGTGTGACAACCTTCAAACTTTTTTTCATATTAGATTTGATACCATAAGTCCTTGCATATGCCACTTCAGTCACAGTTAATGTTTAAGAGCTGAGGATTTCGGGAGGCAGAGGTCACAGTGAGCCAAGATCATGCCATTGCACTCCAGCCTGGGTGACAGAGCAAGACTCCATCTAAAAAACAAACAAAAAAAAGAGTTGGAGATTTTCAAAGGCAGGTGCCATTAAAACTTGAAACCAAAGATTGCTGACTGAAATTGGTGTCATATACTCTACTCATTATTGGAAGCAGTAAGAATCTCACGTTGGTGCAATGAAGGAACCAAGCGGCTTGGTCTTTGCCTTCAAGGACCAAACAGGGTCAAGAGAGTCATGTACCTAACCAAGAGTTAAGAACAGTATGTAGCATTTATTGAGCACTTACTAGTCTGAGACAGTTTTAAGTGCTTTATTCATGTATTAATGAACTAATTTAGCCTTTAAAATAACCCACTGTGATAGGACTATGATTCTCTTCATTTTTTCAGATAGGAATACTGAGGTTCAGGCATAAGTAACTTGTTCAAGGTTATGTGAGTCATAGGGTGTAGTCAGGGTTCTAAAACAAGCTCCAGACCTCATTCTTTTAACCACTGTACTTTGCCTCTTTCCAATGATTAAGTGCAGATAATCTACTAATACTAATACATAATGATGCAAGCCATGACAAGGGAAATAAAATTTCCTCTGACATTTCAGATGGAAGGTATTATTTCTGTCATGGGAAATCAGGGAAGAGTTGACATTTTAAGTTATTAAAGTCAGGATTGGACACACGGGAATGGGTGGCAGGGGTTTTGGGGGCAAGAAAATGATAGAACTGCCCAGGAAGTCCTAAGCAGTATGCAGTGGAAAATAGAGGGAAGGCAAAATGTGGAGCGCTTTTGAATTAAGAAGGGGTTAAAATCTAGAGGGAATTTATTTAACTCAAATACAGAAAACCACAAAAGTCACAAAGGTTGGTGTCCTTGGCTTCCACTCTCAATGGGACACTGCAGAAGCTGCTGGGGTCGACCCTGTCCTTGGATCTCCCAGCAGGAGAACATGCTCGCCAAGCATCTGCTCTGTCTCCTCCTCCTTGCAAACCTCCTAAGGGCACCTCTCTGTTGTTTAGTTAGGATAACAGAATCCTGTCTGCTTCCGCAGCCTTGTGGAAAGTTTTCCATAGCCATAGTTTATCAAATAATTACAGAGGAGAACTGAGAGGCCTCTAGAGCCTGTGAATTTAGAGAAACCTAGACTTTGGGAAAGCAATTGCACTGGATTCTCTCTCCCCGGGACATGTCCTTTATGGCTCTCTATAAAGTTGCAGAACCATGTTTATCTTTTTGTCATACCTGACTGCATCCTTTACTGCCCTAAAGTCTTTTTTTTTTTCTTCAATGACAATAACAAAAAAAATCCTAACTTTCCCATCAGTACTCACTTTTGGCTACTTAAATAGTAGCCAAAAGATTACCAGGTTAGGGTTGCAATTTTCCCCTTTGTACACACAAAATCTCTATTTAGATAAATTGTCACTCTTATCATGTGTTTTTCTTCCCTGCTCACTTTCCCAGTCACCATCTTGGCCTTCAATCTGTCTCTTCATGCGTATCACTGACGTTTAAAAGTTTCAAGCTTGATGGTGTCTTACAGATCACCTCCTCTGAGACTCGCTTCCATTCATGGCGAAATGAAGGCCCAGAGAGGTTGCATTTGCCTCCATAGGGCCCACAGAGCTGGCCGGTGGTTGGTGTGAGTTGGGAAATCACATCTTCTGACTTCTCATCACGTGTTCTCACTACTCAACACTGGGAGGAACTATTGAATTAAAAGTTCAAAATCAACTCGATGTTTTCCAATTGTTTCTTTGTTTTTTCAAGTGGATATCAGTAAATAAAAATGGACACATTCAATATAAGCAGAAGCCTCCTGCCCTCAGGGAGTTCACAGTGCAGTTGCAGGTAGGACAGATGGGGAAGGCGTGGGAGAGCAGTTACCCACAGATGACCAGATGAGCGTGGAAACCCCCTCCTCTCTATGTCCAGGGAGCCTGGAGGGAGTCCAGGGCATCAACACCACCAGGGCCAGCGCTGGAAGATGGATGGTGCATGACGGGCCCAGGAGAGGGAGAGAGCCTGGTGAGGAATTCCCCAGAGCCATGGAGGAGGAAAGCAGCCCCGGACCTGGCAGACACCTGGCATTGGCCTGGGGCGAGTGCTGAGATGGGGACAGACAGGCTTTGTGGCCTAGGTGGACAAAGGGTCTCCACAGCCCTTTGTCAAGCCAGGTAGCCAGGTATTTGTCCTTGTGAATGGTGTGTGTGTGGGGGGTCATGTGTGTTTGTGTGTATCGTGTGTGTATGCTGTGTGTGCGTATGGTGTGTGTTTGTGTGTGTGTATGGTGTGTGAATGCATTTACTTGTGTGTATGGTGTGTATGATGTGTTTGTGGGTATGGCGTATGTGCATATGGTGTGTGTGTTTGTGTGTGTATAGTGTGTGTGTATGCTGTGTGTGCGTATGTGTGTGTTTGTGTGTGTGTATGGTGTGTGAATGCATTTACTTGGTGTATGGTGTGTATGATGTGTTTGTGGGTATGGCTATGTGCATATGGTGTGTGTGTGTGTATAGTGTGTGTATGGTGTGTGTGTGTATGGTGTGTGTGTATGGTGCATGTGTTTGTGTATGGTGTGTGTGTATGGCGCATGTGTGTATGGTGTGTCTGTGTGTGTATGGTCTGTGTATAGTATGTATGGATGGTGTGTTTGTGTGTATGGTGTTTGCGTGTGTATGGTGTGTTGTGCGTATATGCTGTGTGTATGGTGTGTTTGTGTGTATGGTGTATATGTATGGTGTGTGTGTGTGTGTGCTGTGTTTGTGTGTATGGTGTATGTGTGTATGATGTGTGAGTGCCTTTATGTGTGTGTGTATGGTGTGTGTGTATGGTATATGTGTGTATGGTGTTTGTATGTGTGTATGGTGTATGTGTGTATGGTGTGTATGGTGTTTGTGTGTGTATGGTATGTGTGTGTATGGTGCGTGTGTTGTGTGTATGGTGTGTTTGTGTGTGTGTATGGTGTATTTCTGTGTGTTTGTGTGTGTGTATGTATGAATGTGTTTATGGTGTTTGTGTGTATAGTGTATGTGTTTGTGTGTATGGTGTGTTCGTGTGTGTATGTATGATGTGTGTATGGTGTATGTGTGTATAGTGTGTGTGTGTATGGTGTGTGTGTATGTGGGTGTATGGTGTATGTGTGTATAGTGTGTGTGTATGGTGTGTGTGTGTATGTATGATGTACGTATGGTGTATGTGTGTATAGTGTGTGTGTTTGTGTATGGTGTGTGTGTGTGTGTGTATCTTGGATCCTTTTAAGACTGCGTGGCAATGTAGGGATTCTGCCAGACCGTTCAGCTAATCTCCGTCTCGCGCTCACTGTTCACAGTGTAAATCCAGACCCGTAATGAGAGGAAGAGGACCCAGGGAGAGCACGATTATCCCTCACACACTTCAAGGGGTGATGGGGTGGGATCTCTGCCAATTTCTCTTATTCAGTTAGCTGAAGCTTAGAAAAATAACCCAGGAAATCCCACAAGATGTAAATCCGGGGTGAGCCAAGCAGATTGTTAGTCTTCTAATTAGTACTAAAAAGATTCTAGAATTGGATCCTAGGAATGAGAACACAGGGGCCGGCAGTGTATCTGGATGAGGAACTGTGCCGTCTGCTGTTCAGGTGCTATTTCTGTCTGACCTGTGGGACAGGCGCTCACACCACCCCACACTGCCCAGGGGAGGCAGGCCAAGGAAGCCCCCTGCCAAGGCAGCAGCCACATACCAAACCGTTGGGTGACATTGGTCTTGGCCATTGGTCCCTAGGATTGAGCTTGAGAAAGGAGCTCAGTGTCTTCCCCACACCCCACATTTCACACACATGCACGGGGTGATATGGCGCAAGGCAGAGGGTGCAATATGGGACCCAGGGATAGCAACACCTAACTCATAGGACTGTGGGGGGCATAAAATAAGACTCCAGCACATGCTCACTTGGTAAGTCATTGCTATCTGCATTATCTTATTATCACGATTGCTGACAATGAGCCATTGAAAGGGAGCGGATCGTTTGATGGTTGGGTGTTCATTAGGTATTTGAAGTGTGACGTCTACAAACCTCCCAACTTCTGTGTTCCTTCATGTTCCTTTCCCTTTTTATTACACAAAAACTCCTCCTTTGCAGACCTGAGAATTGTCCTTGATGTTTTTCATTCCCTCCCTCATTGTCTTTGTAGGGACCCTGGCAGTTCCCTCTTGCCTCTACCTGGACACCTACACACTGTTCTCATCAGAGTGGCCACACTGGTCAGCTGTGTTCCTGCAACCAATCTCCATCTCACTGGGAACAAAAGGCCAGTCCTAACCATGGCCCCAAGGCTTCCCAGTACCTGCCTAGCCACTCTGCTTGCTCCTGCATAGGGTCAGCCACAGGGCACATGTGTGTCCCACACTTGCTGGGCATGCCTGCCTCAGGACCCTGCAGCAGCTCTTCTCTTATACCGGTGAAACCCTCTTCCCATAGACATGTGCATAGTTTTCTTTCTTTCTTTCTTTGTAGTTGTTTATTTATTTTTGAGATGGAATTTCGCTCTGTTGCCCAGGCTGGAGTGCAATGGCACGATCTCAGCTCACTGCAACCCCTGCCTCCGGGGTTCAAGCAATTCTCCTACCTCAGCCTCCCAAGTAGCTGAGACTACAGGTGTGCACCACCACATCTGGCTAATTTTCATATTTTTATCAGAGATAGGGTTTTGCCGTGTTGGCCAAACTCCTGACCTTAAGTGATCCACCCACCTCACCTCCCAAAGTGCTGGGATTACAGGGGTGAGCCATGGTGCCCAGCCAACATGTGCGTAGTTTTCAATCATTCTCCAGATCTTGGCTTCAAAGTAACCATATCCAAGAAGTCTCCCCAGATTCTTCTGTGTAAACTAGTACCTGCTCCTCAGCCCTGGACTCCATTTTCTCTGAGATGCTGTGCATGGTCTAATTTCTGTGTTCATTGCCTCTCCCACCCCATGGGGCACCATAAGGACAAGGAGTTTTCTTTGCTCTCTCCTGCACTTCCAGCCCCTGGGGCAATGCCTGGCTCTGTAAGGGCTCAGGAGGGAAGAAAGAAGGGAGGGAGGAAGGGTTTGATGTAGCTGGCTGATTGCACAGTCAGATCACTTTGGCTCAGATCCAGGCCTGTACCGACTAAGAAGCTGGATGCCTTTGGGGAATTTACCTTCTAAGCCTTCGTCTCATAGCCTGAAAAATTATGGTAATACTAGGAGGATGAAGTTTATCAAGCCCAGATAGCATGGTGAGCTACTCTTCACACATAGAAAACTGACAGCATTTGTGTGTTATCATTTGTGCAGTTATCACCATGGGAATGCTGCAAGCCCCTGCGTACCTCCTTCTCACCTTCTCAGAAGAGCAGGATGGAACTCAGTGGAGTGCAGGGCTTGCCACACCCTGAATCATTTCTAATCAACAAAAGCAAATCCTTCTCCAATATTCTGACTATGCTTAATGGAATATGACTTGACCCATGCCTACATGGCTATGTAACTGCAAGGGCACCACCCGTCCCCAATCTTAACAGTCCAAGTCCCCGTGTGGGTGGCACTGCCTGTGTGTGGATGCAGGGCTTGAAAGCTGAGCATTCACCAGGGGCCTGAGGAAGGGCAGGAGCACTTAGCTGCACTGAGAAGCACCAGGAGGAGATTTAAGAAATGCTGATGCGTTTTCTGATTTTTGTGGGTTGCAGTAGCAGTATGCCACAACCAGAGAGACTACTGTAGGAACTCAACAAGCAGGTTTACTGTAAGGTTCTGTTATATGAGTGGATATCTCACATGCATTTAAAGTATGATTCAATTCCCACAAGCTCAATGTCTATCACAACTTTATGGAAGAGTCTCATTAACTAGACAAAAGTTCCCAAAGGTCAGTGGCTGCAGCTGCTACATTCAGCACCACATGCTCAGTACGAAGTCTGGGTGATTTTTTAAAGATTCCTAAATGAACATTTGATGTCAGGCCATTCTCTGTTCATGCCCAGGACCTGTGTGATATGTGCTTTCTGGTTCTAATCAGAGGATCATTGAGAAGGAGAGAGCTCTGCCAATAATTATGAGAGGGCAACAAAACTCAGTTGTGTGGTGCCAGGAAGACCCAGGCTGTTTGGCCATTGCTGGCAGGTAAAGGTCTGTCTCAGCTGCCTTCCGATGAGCCACACCTGCTTATCTCTTAGACTGTGCATGTCTCAATATGTACCACCAGATGAGAGCTGCTTAGTGATCTTTAGTCTGTAACCTCAAATGGATGTTTCCTGTAAATGAACAGACCACGGAAAGAGGGAGAATTAAAGCATGTGAGTGTGCAACTCAACAATAAAAACAAACATAAGCTAATTAAAAATGGGCAAAGGGTTTAAATAGACATTTCTCCAAAAAGTTATACAAATGACCAGTCAGCACAAGCAAAAATGCCTAACACCATAGGTCATGAGGGAAATGTAAAATCAAACCTATATGAGATGCCACTTCCCACCCACTAGGATGGCTATAACACAAAAGATATCACAACAACAAGTGTTGGTGATGATAGAGAGCAAGCACTTTGCTGGTGGAAATGTAAGGTGGTTGTGTTCACTTCAGAAAACAGTTTGGCAGTTCCTCAAACAGTAAAGCATAGAGTTACCATGTAACCTAGCAATTCAAATGTTAGGTGTATAGCAGGGAAAACATGAAAACATGTATTTACACAAAAACTTGTACATGAATGTGCATAGCAGCATTATTCATAATATACAAAAAGTGGGGGGAAACCCAGATGTCTATCGCTAATGAATAGGTAAATAGAATGTGGTCTGGACGTACAATGAATATTATTCAGCCTTAAAAAGGAAGGAAATTCAAACAGATGCTACAACATAGATAAACTTGGAAACCATGCAAAGTGAAAAAGCCAGACATCAAAGGACAGTATGATTCCACTTATATGAAATATCTAGAATAGGCAAATTCATAGAGAAAAAAAGTATATTAGTGAATACCAGGGGTTGGGATTGGGAAATGGGGAATGATACCTAAAAGGCACAGATAGGGTTGTTTTTTGGAGTGATGGAAAAGGTCTGGAATTAGATTGTTACTGAAACCCACCGAATTGTCTACTTTTAAAGGGTGACCTTTATAGTACGTGAATTACAGCTCAATAAAGCTGCTATTTTAAAAAAGAGTATCAGTGATTCAGAAAGTGTATTCATCATAATTAATTTTATAGTCCTATAACAAATAACACTTCACCTTTGATTTCCATGATAATTTCAAAAAACAGTGTCACCTGGAAGAAAAAATAAAGATATGAGGGAAGGGGAGGGGGTGGGGAGAGAGGTCTTCATGTGTAACCAAAGTTGACCTCTTGCAACTCTGTGATTCTCATTCTTCCAATCAGTGATTCCAGGGATAAGCCTGCATCTCCCACTGGGCCTCGACATTCATTATTCGTTCCTTTGACAGCTATTTTTTGAGAATGTGCTGTATGGCAGGATATCAGAAAGGAGCTAACATGGTCCCTCAGCTCTTCTCTTCAGACTAATCTCCATCTTTTCCCCAACATCTACATATGGGCTCAGTTTGCAAAGGAAAAGCTGTTGATGGAACTTGCCACTATACACAGGAGAAACTCTAGAGGAATTCTGCTTCTTAGATATAATCCTATAAGTCTAAGAAGGAAAATAAAGGATCATTGTTATGGAAAAACAGGTGCTCCTCAATGTTTATCAAATTAGTAAAGAGTTTAACCAACCCAAAGAGTCAACGGTCAGAAATGGGTTAGATAAATCCTGGCGTACCCACACAAAAACAATAGGCTGCCCACTTTGAACATGATGCTTAGGATTTGCATTTCATTGAAATGGAAGGGGTTTCTTGATACAGGGTTGAGTGATGCATGCAATTACACCACAGCAAGAGTCACATAACCCCATGGGTTTATTTAATGTCTGCAGGTAAGCAATGAAGTAAATATTGCACCACATTAATTCTAGGTGATGTTCATTCTATAATGAGTGTTCATTATAAAATCCTTTCAACCTTTTTTGTATGTTTGAAATTTTCTTAATAGAATGTCATAAAAATAAATGATCACCAACAGTAGGAAGTTTAATTAGACCCAGTTTTTTAGTCTCCTAAAAGGGGACTGCATTGGGCTGCACTCCAATATAAAAATTACCCTTGTGATCACGGAGCCTCTCATTGTGTTTAACACCCATCCTGTCACTCTGTCTTCCCCAACACTGAGAAGAGACTAGCCTTTCTCGCACTTCCTCCCCATTCTGCCAGTGGAACCATTCCTAGTGAGTAACTGAATTTCTTGAGATCCACTGAGTCTCAATAGAATCTACATTAGCAGCCATGAAATTCAAGTGGGTAAATTGACGAAGTATAAGATATAAAGCTACTGGTCTATGGGCACACAAATACTGCAGAAATACTCTCAGTCCTACACAAGGCTCTTAAACATTATGGAACACCACCCAAAACTTTTATTTATGTGGATTATCTCTATCATTATTCACTATATTAAAAATTTCAACTTAGACATTTAAAAATATGTATTATTGATTAAATATAATAAAAAGCCTACATAAGTGACACATTTCTATAAAAATAATTCTATTATACCCCCCAAAAAGAAAATTTAGTAAGGACAGTGACATTGTTTTACATTTTTGCAAATATCTTTAATGTCTGGCTCAATAAAAGACAGATGATTTTCGTATCTGCTTCCGCATTCAGTCTGTTGCGAGATATAATTTCTGTGAAGGAAATTTACCCTGAGATGGATAGGAAAATGGATGGGGATTTTATTAGACTTTTCAGATAATCATGCATATTCTTCCTTGACATCACATCAAACTCAACAACTAGCAGTTTCTTGGAGTTTAGTTCTAATGTGGAACCTGAAACTCTGTCAAGGAACTGTTCATATCTTGTTACCTTCCAAAACATTGGTTTATCTTGTACTTTAAATGTACCTTTTACCCATGCATGAATTTGTAACTTCAGGCATTGGAAAATATTGGTTCACATAGTTATGCTGATCATCCAAATGTTGACACGATATTACAAAAACCACATTTATTAGTCTCCCAACCAATTGTGTTAGAAAAGTATTTAAATATTGAGAAGCTGTCAGACTCATGAAGGTGGATACAAGTGTTTCAAAATTCCAATTTCCACTGGAATCTCGACTTTTAGTATTGGCAACAAATACTGCCAGTTGTTTTCTTAGAAGTGACAGACTCCATTTTCAAGAAAATGGCTACCAAACACCCCAGTCTGAAAATAACCATAGTTTGTTGCTCTTACGAGTGAAAATGCTATTTCATACACGGAGCTTTGTCCTTCAGCACCAAAGATTTAGGGATAATTATGGATGAATATTATGGATTCATTTTAAATCCTTTGGCAAATCTGCTCTGGGAGCTTCTCTGTCAGAAGGGATTTCCTTCCCAGCTCTAAGAAACGTTATTCCTATGCAAATGCTGCTGAGTCAAGAAGGGGAGGGAAGTGCAGAGAGAAGGGCTGGTGGCATGGTCAGTAAGTCATGAGGGTGAGATTAGGGGTGACACACTACTTGCCAACATAGGAGTAGGAGAAGGCTCTGCCCTCACCTGGCAGGTCTGATGGAATCCCCTTATTCCGTCCTTCCTGCCAGGTTCCACCGAGATCCAAAAAGGAATGCTGTGTAGGAGCACGTGATATGTGATAAATGAGAGACAGGTCAAACATTTAAGGAATGCCCAGAGAAAGTACTGCATAACAAATGATGCGCTCCGTATTCAAACACACAGATCAAGCTCTTTCTATGGGCTGAGTGGTGTGCCCCCGAAGAGCAAGGGCTTTTTGTTTTTCTGCCTTTCTCCCTACGTAGGAGGGCCTGGTTGCTGCGTGATCTGGGAGCTTGTTGGTCTGAGCACCCTGAAGCTCCGTGCAAGGCCCGCTCAGTGGGCCCCCGGCAGTGCAGAGGCCGCTTCTCCCGGGGGTCCTGGTAAGAGGATCTAGGCTTTCCCTGGGGAGGACCCGGCGGGGCGAACGCAGGCTCAGCGCAAGAGCCGCAGTGACACCTTCTGGTGGCTGCATGCACTTCAGGCTCCTTTTATGGACACAAGTTTTGGGGGTGAAGCTGCAGAGGGGTACCCCTAAAGAGGCCTCTCCCTTCTCCTATCCAGGTTTGGGAGGCCACCTGGCCTCAGGCCCCTGTCGGCTCTCCCACTGCAGCAAGATTGACTACATGCAGGGCGGCTGAGCTGCCTGAGGCCAGGTGGGAAGGAGGGGTGCCCTCCCCCCTACAGTGGGGAGACCTGCCCGTCTCTGCTCCTCCAGCTCTCTTGCAGGCACAAGCTGCTTTGCTTAAAATGTTATGTCATTAAAAATGGAATATATTCCTCTTATTGCTATGTCCCTCTTTTTTGTGGTGTGTTTGATTTTATTCAGATTTTAGTATTTTCCACAATGGTCTGTGACTAAAACTTAATTTAATGATAAGAGATATATTTATTCAGTTCTTTATTTTGAAATTGATTGAGTTAAACATAAAACAAAGCTAGGATGAACAGTACAATTATATATCATCCAGGATACTATAAATTCTGATTTGAAGCTAAGGAAACAAACATTTGCAATCTAGCCCCATGATTAAGAACATAACAGAACATAAAATTAAATAAAAAGAAAAGCACCTTTATGACTGGCATACTCAGTGTATGCATTCCCGTCAAAATGTTTTTGTAAACGTTTCCATAAGTCGCTGTAGGCAAATGGCATGTTGCGGTTTTTGAACGTTACATAGATATCTTCTATTTTCATGCATCTTCCTTGCTGTAAGACAGATTCAAAGCAGAAGCTTACATAACCCAGAGAAGTCATGCCAAGTTTATATGAACATCTTTTTAAAACCTTCAAGTTCTCTGATTTAGTTCCGATACACATATTTCCATATATGTTTTTCTTGCTTTTTTTGTTGTTTGTTTGTTTGTTTAACTTCCCTACTTTGTTCATCAATTGAACATGTGGTTTTTGAGTGCCAACTACACTTTGAGCCCTGTGTGAAGGTTTGGGGACAGAGGGACACTGAGCCCAGCCTCCAGGAGTCAGAATGGAGCATTTTCAGGCCACAGTGCACTGGGTCAGGAGTGCTACAGGAAGAGAAGCAAATACTGTGGGACTCACTAGACAATCTCAACAGGGAGGCAGTGACATCCAGGCCCTGTGCAGGACAGGGAAGCTTCTCCAAGGGCTATGGCTGGGGAGCCCCTGTAAACAGACTTAGACCCACGCAGTGTTTATCCAGCACGAGTAGCCCTCTCAGGTGGCCCCACTCTGCCTGAGGCATTGGATTCTAAGCATGGACAGAAGGGAGGACTGGACAAGGTCGGGTGGAATGGGCTGCAACCCCGGCCTGTGTTGGAGATCCCCAGGGCAAGGATAACCAGCTGCTCTCCATCTGGGAGTTATGGAGCCCTGTATTTTACCTGGGAAACTCTTGGGCCACCAGAAACACACTTCTCTGAATGTGTGCTTGCTTTAATGAGACTGCAAGAGATGGAGATTTTATCAGCATGAATCACCAATGGAGAATAATTCCTAACAGACAACCCATGGCTGTCCGAAGACCTCAAGAGCATTCCCCAATCCAAGATGGGCCGGGATGAGGTGCCTGACCTCTGTTTGGAACCTTGCTCTTGGGTGTGTCCTTGGGTTGGACACTCCCCTTCCAGCCTGCTCCTGCTCCCCTGCAGCCACTACATAAGATCTGCAAGGGCAGCCCCTTTCTGCCAAAATTGGATTCCTGCTGCAAAGATGACCTTGAGAAGCTCAAGGGTTCCCACATTAGTGTTAACCTGTCTGCCTCACGCAGGTTCTCAGCCCAAGAACCTTTGGCTCCCAGATGAGTTTGTGGGATGCACTCTGCATTCCTGTGAAATGGTGCCTTCCAGATGGCACTGTGTGGCCATGAGTGGGGGACTTAGTTCCAGCTCTCACATTCACAACTGAGCTGAGCTCCACCTCTCATGAGCAGTGTGAGCCTGGCAGACTTATTCTGTGACTGACTGGAGGCCTTAGTTTCCCCAAATGAGAAAGGGAGATGGGAAAGGACTGAGGGGCCCATGTGAGGCTGAGACACAGTCAGCTGTGACCACTCATAGCACAGCCCTGGCAAGGGGCAGGCCCTCAGTGCCTGTGGTCCATCATGGCTGTGGCGTTTAGCTCTCCTGGCTGGATGGGGCACGAGAGAGCAGGGTACTTCTTAGTGACAGTGGAACTGTGAAGGGAGTGTGTCTTTGTGGCACTTTGAGGTGGAGGATTTAGCAGAGCACTTGGAGTTGTGAATGCAGTGGTCACTGGAGCAAACCTTCTCAAGTGAGCCACCATAACACATTTCCGGGTCTTGGGTGCTGTGGTCTCTTTTCCAAATGGTACCTTGGAGGCAGGACCAAGCCAGTGCGGCCTTGGGATTCTGAATTAGCTTCTTCCCAGGATGATGCTAAGGCCCTGAGACTCAGGACTGCCTTGGTGTTCTCCTCAAACAACATTCTATTCCAGAGGACAGCATGAAAGGAATAGTATTATTTTCCTGGGTAAACGTCCCATGAAATTGCATTTAGCAACCACCAGAGGAGTAAGATGGGATGCCTTTCATCCCCTATGAGCTCCCCTGCCAGAGAAGACTGGAGACCTCGCCTTTCAGCTCAGAGCCCAGGGGGAAGTTTCCCAGGACCGGGCATAAGCACACTAACATTTAATGAGGGTGGGTGATCAACAGTCTTTAAGGATGAGAGCACAAGCAGCTATTTCGGGCTAATCTGTTCTTATAGAAATGTCACTTGCTTTCTGTTATGTTTCTGAATCTGGCTGTCAGCTGGAGTCAGGCTAACAGAACACGATGTGTCAATTAAGCCACATTACAAGATTTCCCATTAGGTCTGTAATTTCAACATTTCTGAAATGATTGTAATCCGTGTCTTTAAATATTAGGATTTATTTAGCTGATGTTCAATAGTCCCTTTAAAGATAATCTGATAAACCTCCTTTTTATTCTTTTGAGAAAAAACCAAGGTAAAAATTAATATATACATGTATATCTTGCCCACACATGCTCATGATGTTTTCCTAGTTCTGGACTCAATGTATTTAATGATGACAATGACACACGTTAATCATTCAGGATGATTTGTTGTTTGTTCGCATGAATTTCGTGCTAGACTGGATGTTCTCCCAAGCTATTGAATGCTTTCAGGAGCTCAAATTGGCTCAATTAAAATGTATGAACAGAATGTTAAAAGCACAGGAGCAAAGGTAGCAAAATGACACCTTCTACTATCATCTGTCTGTTTTGCTCATGGTCAGAAATACCAGGAAGCTGATTTCACTTCAGTGACAGAATTAGGTGACCATGTAGAATCCAGATGGTAGGTTCTACCAAGAGCGAATTTTTGCATGCAGCAAGTATCCAGCAAGATTTGTCTGGGAGTTTCAGTTGTCTAATTAAACGTGGTGCTGAGGTTTGAATCAGCCTGTGAAGATGTTCTTTGGAAGATACCAAGAATGAAAATCAAAATGCTGTGACCTTATAATTCTGCAAAAGCAGAGGTTTTCAAAGGATTAGTTTTTAGCAAAAAACTACATTGAAAGCCCTTTGATGTAGCATTTTGGCTTTGTATCCGGTGTTTCAAAACATGAAAAATATACACATGGTAAAAATGTTTTTCTCTGTTATTTCACCATATGAAAGGAACTGGGAATTTTTCACCAGGAACACTCCGCTCAGCATGCTGCGATGCTCCCCCAGGAGCCTTTTACTCAGAGGCAACATCATGTTCAGGTTTAAGTTACTCTCATGGCTTCTAACTGTCTAGGGCTTAGCTGTCCACCTGAGATTTTAGAGCCAGATATCAGTTCTTCAAGGGAGCATCTCTCCAAACAATGGCGCATCAGAAGTTGTTCATCTGCCAAACATAATGCTTCATTCTTCAAGATTCCCAGGGACGAGAAAGTACATAGGCAAAAAACGGCAATTATATTGATAAGCAACCACTTAGGAAAAGAATACCATACTGTAAATTTATATAAATTATAGAAACATTTGCAACTTCAGTTTTAAGGGCTTAGAAACTGGTACATAATTCATTACAATTTGTATCCTCTTGAGTTTGTGCTCTTTCTGGCCCCCTAAAGAGCCTGTCCCTATTTGATGGAAGGGGACTCCACATCCCCACGTTTCAGACCTCCTCCGCAAACACTGAAGGCACATTTCCGTCTGTCATAGAGGAGTCTGCCCTCCTTCTTGCGGATGAAATAAGCAGGAATATCATGAGTTTCTCATGGTCTAAGTTGGGCAAGATCTTTATATGTTAAGGGGTGAGAAATGGGGAAGGAGGCCAGTCCCTGCCACCAGGAAGTCCCACCCAGGAGGATTCCAGGTGCAGCTGGCCACAGGAATCATGAAAATCTTAAGACTAGAATGGAGAGCAAAGAAAGGAAACTCATCAAGATCGACAATAGAAGTAGAGAGGACAGGGTGTGGCCAGAGGGACAGAAGCTATTCGGATTGAGTTCCCTGAAAATATTAATGGACTGAGCTGGTGGGCCATATGGAGAGGACTGCTGGAGATTGCCCTCGGGAGTCACCTGCTTAGGGAAGTGAGGGTGCAGGATTCAGCAGAGGGAAAAACTGATCCATAGCACGCCTGCCACCAGGAGCCATGACAGCCCTTCAGGGGAGACCAAAATCGAGGCAGTGGGGCAAGTCAGTATCCATCTCCACCTGGGAGGGGCATTTTCTCCCCTCCCCTCTGCATTTATCTAACCATGCACCTCTCAAAACAGTCGTGTGAGTTATTGGTATTATTCTAGGGGATATCAGCATGAAAAGCTCTGACCTAGACTTACATTGCAGGACTGGCGCTGTCTTCGAAATTTCAGACATGAGCAAATGGAGAGACAGCCAGGTTGTGGCAGCGTTTGACCCTCTGGCCATCCTGATCCATGGCCTGCCTTCTGGAGCCATTGAGTTTTGGTCCAGGAGTGTGAGATCTGATGGGCACATATGTTGGGTCCAAATAACCAAAGTGGACCTTCCTTTAGAAGAGCAGGACGCTGATGTTTGTACCGAAAAATAGTGGGTTTGTGACAGAGGACAGTCACTACCGAAACACAAGCTATCATGGTATGTACATGTAATTGTACAGTGAGTTCAGTAAACATTTTAAAAATCACAGTTTTGTTGTTACATCAAGCTTGCACTATGAAAACCTCCTTCTGGTTTTATATATTTCAAGACGGAAGTGAAACAGACAAATTGCTTCAAATGAAAGGCAGCAATTTTTGTGTCTAACATTTAATTTGTGCAGCAGTCACATGGCCACATTATGCTTACGCACTGTGTGCCTCACTGGGCATTAATAGGACCCTGCAGGGCAGGTGCGCCTCTGCATGACTCCGGGCTAGACTCTGGGTAATGACGGGAGCTCTTATGTTGCCTGATAACAAGTGGTGCAATCACAGGAGGCAAAAGTGTTTCTTCTTTGAGGACAGGATGGCACGTTGAAACATTGAGACAGGACCGTAAATGGAGATACTGTTCAGATATCATTTGGAAAGGCACAGCTCCGCAGATAAGAAAGTTACACACATCCTCCCTGCTCTGAATTGCCGAGTGGTTTTGTGTCTCTGGTTTTTCACCAAAACTGAGAGTAGACTTCATAGTAAGTCACAGCAGTCTGTGGAGGGGAGGAGAGCAGACTGGTTTTTTTTTTTTTTTTTTCTTTTTTTTGAGATGGAGTCTCGCTCTGTCACCCAGGCTGGAGTGCAGTGGTGTGATCTCGGCTCACTGCAAGCTCTGCCTCCCGGGTTCACACCATTCTCCTGCCTCAGCCTCCTGAGTAGCTGGGACTACAGGCATGTGCCGCCACCACGCCCAGCTAATTTTTGTATTTTTAGTAGAGATGGGGTTTCGCCGTGTTAGCCAGAATGGTCTTGATCTCCTGACCTCGTGATCTGCCCACCTCAGCCTCCCAAGTGCTGAGATTACAGGCGTGAGCCACCGTGCCTGGCTGAGCAGACTGGTTTTTGTCAGATTTCCTGGAGTAGGGTTGGTTTGGGGCAAATTATTAAAGAGATTTGTATAACCTGGCTACATCATAATCACTAACACATTACTGAAGGTTTACTGGTCTACTCAAAGGTAATCCTAAAGGAGTAATGCAATTAGCACAAAGCAGCCAGCCTGCTACACAAGAAAGATTATCCTGTAGTACATAGTATTGCTACTTATCTCAGATGTGTCGTGACTTTTTTAGCCTTTTTGTTTTAATTTCAGGCTTACAAGAAACTTGCAAGACTAGGACAAAGAATTTTTGTAGACACTTATATTCCTCAAATGTTGATATTTTACCACCCAAAGATGGTGAGAGAACTTGGGAGTTCCCTCTCTCTCTACACACACTCACACAGATAAGGTTTGGTTTAATTTTTGTTCCTGCTGATCCATTTGACAGCAAGTTGCAGACATGGTACCTCTTTACCCCTAAATTCTTTAGCATATATTTCCCAAAGCTAGAATATTCTTTTATGTAATACGAATACATTTACAATAATCAGGGAACTATACTGATACAATACTACTAAGCATTCTGTGGACCTTATTTAAATTTCACCATTTGTCCCAATTATGGCATTTATAGCTAAGACACACACACACACACACACACACACACACACACACACACACATTAACCTTCCACTCTTCCCTGTCCCCAGTGCAAGATCCAATCTAGGATAACAAACAAGTAACTCAGTATCTTGCCATTCTTTTAAATGTCCTTTAATCTGGCCTGGTTCTTCAATCTCTTTAAGACACTGACATTTTGTAGTGGGCACACCAGGTATTTTGCAGGAATTTTTAATGTTTCCTCCTGGTCAGAGCTGGGCTGTGCATTTTTAGCAGGAACACCCCAGAGGAGAGGTTGGCAGTGCTCATATCAGGGCACAGGTGACCCTGACTCGTCCCCTAACTTGTAATGTTAACTTTGATGACTCATTAGGGAGGTTGCCCAATTTCCCCACTGCCATTATTTTTCTCTCTGTAATTGATTATTACTATGAAGGTTGTGTGCAAAACGTTCCTGTGAGGACGGAATTATTACTCTCATTAAAAAATAAAGAACCAGAGTGCAAAGTCCTCCCTTCTGTTGGAGATGAAGCCAAGAATCAAATTCATGTCTCATGCTAAAGTTTAAGCTGCTTTCACTATACCATGAAAGACAGTAGCATCAAATGCAAAAAAATAAATAAATAAAATAGTTCATTTTTGAATTGATTTATAGGGCTTGTTGTTATTCCTCAAATGTACAGATTTTGATTTTTCTAGGCATAAATGGAAGAAGGTTCCCCTTTATGGGAATTCCTTTTCAGTAGCATCAGATGAGAAGAGGAAGAAAAAACAAAAGTTTGCAACACGAAGTGGTCTCCTTTCCGTCTGTAGTTCGTGGAAATGAAGACGTGAAGCTTCTTTCAGGTTTAGGCATCAGAATCCAAAGACATCCATGGAAGCACTGTCATGAGACACCAATTGCTCTTCTAGTTTAAATAGAGGACATGCAGGCCTGTGGGCTCGGGAGATGGCAGAAGGAGCCCCAACACCATGATGAGCCCACAGTCATGCAGCCAGTTGGGCTCCAGACTTCCAACTCCGGGCTCTTTCCTGCATCATATGGAGAAAATCCTTTGGAGCGGGATAAAGACATATTCCCTAAGGCTCTTGGGTGAAAATAATAAAAGAAAAAGGAATCCCATTATCTTTGATTTCCGTGACTGGTCTAAACTTCACAGGGCATCATTATCATGGATTCTTGTGTGTTAGGAACAGGCCTTTGATCTGCCAATAATTAAAAGCATCCAATCCCATGATCTAGCTTAGCTCCCTGTCTGTGGGGTAGGTCTTTTGAGGCTCTCCTCCCAGCCTCAGCCCTGTTCTTCTGGCTAAGATGCATCTATGAACATCCTGGGTTAAGGAACCCAAGCTGTGTCTTCACGGTGGTGAGAGAGAGTCCTGGTCCTCTCACAGGTCCGGGTTCAGGAGGTCTCTGCTCATCTCTGCAACAACCACCCTTTTCTCCCCTCATCATAAGCTCCTCCTACATCCACTGTAGACCTGTATGGCTGCTAAAATTTGGATTTTGCTATGGGTGATAATAGAACCTTGTGTCCATGTGCCCATGTCCCCCTGCCCACCTTGACCCTGACCTGGCCTCACTCTTTCTGTGCATCCCTCTGTGTCTCTGCAGATCTGCACCTGCAGCAGCCTGCTCCTCAGTATCACCTCTGTGATGCCCCTGCTTCCTACCATGGGGGCATCGGGACCCTCTGTCAGCTCACTTCCCTATCCCCTGGTGGCTTGGACAGTGGGTCCCCCAGAGGCACCAAGGAGGCCCCAGTGTGTCCCTTCCACCTATGAGGACTAAGCATCCTCACATCCACTGCTTTTCGCAGGTCTCCCTGACTAGCCAGGACCCACTGCCCTGGGATTCCTTCCCAGAGGTGGAGTTTCCATCCTCGTACCCTCCTGGAGCTGCACACTACCTCCCTCCCCTGACAAGGACACCCTGCACTCTTCCTGTCTGGTGAGAACACCTGGGACCTAGTTGTCCTAGATATTTATTTTAATCATTTAAGTGGAAGATCCCAGTCCTCCTCATTCATCTCTAGGCCAACACACCTCTTGACCTATCCTGGTGGGACAAAGTCATAATAAAAGAAACCAGCCTACCAATAAAGGTATGTGGTGTCCAAAAGCAAAAAATAGTAGCTGCATTATTCAAAACAATTGACTAATTCTTGATGAGGTTAGGGAAGGAGAATACCACATTTTTTTTCCTAAAAGGTGTTTTATGTTGCTTCATAGAGTCTCCAATTTTACAATTCTTTTTTAACACAGTGCCTTGGCCATTGCATAGTGAGAGAAACAGAATATTTCAGGATTGGGAAGGGGCTGTGCTTTCAAACAACCTTTGAAATCTTTCAGATACAAAGGGAATATCTGTACATATTAAAGTGAAATTGAGTAACATTGCATATAATATATGTGATGACTTTTCTAAACTTTATATGGTTGATTATTTAAATCTGTCATCTAATTATGCATTAATTATAGTATCTATTCTGTGCCATGTGGTCCTTGCTGATTAACCTTGATTGCTGCCCCAGTTTCCCTTCTGTTGACCCATGCAAAAAAGTCTAGATGTGAGAGAAGTCAAATTGGACCACTGTGATAAGGTATGTTTTCACAGAAGGAAAAGTCAAAAGGGCCCAGGGGAGATGTAGGGTCTTCTTCTGAAATCTCTTTCTCTGCTCTGTCTCCTTTCTAAGCATGCTGTTCTTATCTCCCCTTCATCTCATTGGGGTACTTTCAGGTTTGGTCCTCTCACCTCACACTGCGGCCCCAGAATGGCCAGGAATGGGACGGGAAAGCACTGCTGGGATGGGCCATCCAGCTGTAGGTCTCGTAGAGAAGGGCTGTTTCTTTTCTTCATTTAATTTCTCCCACAGTGGAGAAAGGTCAGAGCTCAATGGTCAAGATCAAGGTGTGAGTTTCAGGTAATGGAGAATGGGACAGATAGTATGGGCACCTCTCATCTGGAGTTTGAACTCGTTCCTAAAGCTTGCCACCAGGAAACATGATGGAGGTGTGTGGGCAAAGCAGGTGGACATGCACACATACATGCACTCACGGAGTGCTAGGGTGGTTGGTCAAAACTGTTGCAGGGTAGAAGGTCTAGATATGAGGAATATGGAACTGGGCATGGGCTGTCCTCCCAGAACCTATGGTCTCCCTCAGAAGACAATTACATTTCTATAAAGTTATTGCATAGCATGAATAATTATAACAAGAACACAAGAATAGTAATTCTATCCAAGGTGCATAGTGTGGCATGTCCCTGTCCTGGTCATTGTTGTAGTTTTCTGAAGCATTTCATAGACCCTCACAACACCACACAAGGTAGGTTCCATTATTGTTACCTCCAGTTCTGCAGGACACTGAGCACAGGGGTGCAGTCACTTCCTCAGGGGCACACAGAGTGGAACCCAGGCTCACTCTGAACCTGGTGCATCATCCTTCAATTACTGAAAATGACAAGTAGACATGCTTGGGAAGAAACAAATCTATCTGCATGGGAGTCTGGGAGGCTTTATGGTAGAGACACTGAGTAAATGGAGTTTGCTGGGTGTGGGAAGGTATTGGGGAATGGAAGGCATTGAGGGGAAAGCTTGATGCCTCTCCCGATGAAGCGCCAAGTCGAAGGAACACCACATTCGGAAATGACCTTGGACAGATAGTCAAGGGTCAGGTAATAAGTCATCTATATTTTCTGAAACTTGAGTTTAAGTCATCCTTTCTCCTTCATTGTTTTCAAAGTTTTATATGTTCACCATCCCCTCTGGCATTTATGCTTTTTAGTTTTACCTTGCTTATGTGTAATACTAAAATGCACTAAGCAACTTAATTACATGGATGATTTAAAGGATTTCTGAATTTTAAAAGCTTCATAAGTCACTTCATCCAACATCAGTAGCTTTATACCATAGATGTTCAGAGTGCTAGCTAGCAGAAAGTTCTAGATAATGCAAGTGAGTTCAGCAAAATAACAGAATGGTGAAAGAATACAAAAACAAGGAGATCTCCCAGAGCAAATGTCATGTAAATGACCTTTCAATTAATGAGAATGTGAAGCATAACGAGGAAAATTGCCTGACCAGAAAGCTCTGGTGGGAATGATGGTTGAACCAACCTGTAAACAATGCCATTGTAGACAGTTCTGCTTCAACCTGAAATGATGCAGCCATGCTGCCTAAAAATTGGATGATATTCTAGGGATATCTTTGGTGTATGAACATGGGCTCTCCACTATGAAATTATGGTATTGGCCAGGCGCGGTGGCTCATCCCTCTAATCCCAACACTTTGGGAGGCCAAGGCGGGCAGATCACGAGGTCAGGAGATCGAGACCATCCTGGCTGACACGGTGAAACACTGTCTCTACTAAAAATACAAAAAATTAGCCGGGCGTGGTAGTGGGCACCTGTGGTCCCAGCTACTCAGGAGGCTGAGGCAGGAGAATGGCATGAACCCGGGAGGTGGAGGTTGCAGTGAGCTGAGATTGCGCCACTGCACTCCAGCCTGGACGACGGAGCGAGACTCCGTCTCAAAAAAAAAAAAAAAAAAAATTATGGTTTCATACAAAGAAAAACCTTTCAGATGTGGGCACGGACCCAGATCTCCATGGTCCTCTTTTCTCACCTTGGGGAGGCTGAGGACAGATGTTCCCTCTGCCCCTTACTCACCAGCTTCTCATGTGAGGCCATCAGTTCCAATGTGGAAGTGTAGTAGGTTGGATGCTGATTGCATACCCCTTTTAGCACACCCTAATCAATTAAACTTTCAGTTCTTGAAAAACAAAGCCATTCTTTAAAATAGGCCTTTAATGGAATTCAGCAGCAAATGCATTGAAAGCAGCATGCTTCCATGGAATTAAATATTGGGGTTACTCACTTATCATCTCAGGTCCTCTGTTTCCACGTCTATCAAATGAAGTATTTGCCTGGGTGATCCTGAAGTATCTTTCAGCTTTGACAACCATGAGGCTTGAGCTAGGCATTTAGCAGAGTAGAAAGGGAATCTAAGGAGGATAGCACAATGGACAGGTTGCCAGAAAAGAATCACATGCCAGATGGCCAGCTAGCCACTTAGCCTGGAGTACTTGTTCTGCAGCTCTTCCTTGCTTTGTTTCAGCTGTGGACATCAGACAACCTAATGCTGCCAGTCTCCTACCTGTTTGGATCATCTCCAGTTTGTTAGTGGCTCCACTTGAGATCTGAGCGGCAGAGTCTGGGACTACCCTGGGAGCCTGGTCCAGCAGACTTGGTCTGTTAGTGGGAGGCACTGTGACATGCACCTGTTTTGCCCTGGAATCTCAGACCACCTCAGAGGAGGAGCAGGTCCCAGCTTCTTTAGCTGCTCATTTAAAGAAATCACATGGTCTTTTCCCCATCAGTTACATTTCAAAAAAACAAGCCTGCAATGAATTTTAGTTTTCTGGAAAATAATTAGGAATGACACATGAAGTGAGCACTCTGGCACATTCCTCTCTTGCTGTATTTAACATAGAAAATATCTGGGTTTCCCATGCATGCAGATGCTATGAGTGGGCTGTTTTTCCAGCAGCGGCAAAACATGGGTGCAGATCCGTGGCCACTTTGTCAAAACTGACTAAGCTATGATTTAAATTGTACTGCACAAGTGGGACGCTCACTGCTCTCCCTGCTCCTTCTCAAACTGAAGGTCAAGATAATAGGGGAAAATAGACATGCAAACGTGGTTGTATGCCACTGTTGAATTTTGAAGTGACTTGGGTACCCTCATTAATCTATACAATTACACCATCATCCCATAGTAACCAGCTTTGATGGCCAGTACACCAAGTTCCACTGTTGGAAACTCTTACCAGAATTAGAAACAACATTTTGTGGAAAAAAAAAAGGTATGCTGTTTAGACCACACTCTCTGAACATGTTTGCTCCCCAACTAAATTAGCAACCAACGATAGAATATGCCACAATTTTTCTTCCTCTCTTTTCCATGAGACAGTGAACATTTTTTTTCTGAATTGTATGTCATGTTTTCCCAGCCTGTCTGCAGTTCCCCAGTTGTAAATGTGTCACTAATCTCTTTCAGCCTTGGTGAGGAAATGCATATAAATTCATAAAGGAAATTCCTGATCGCATTCTGTAAAAAGAATATTATTTAGAAGCAGGAATCTATTTTGATAGAAGGAAAATCTAACCCTTTTTATAACTGCTTCTCTCTTTCCTTGTAGTTTGTGGTATTGAAGGTGGCCATATCTAGTTAATAATGCAAATCACAATACAAGGGCATCATTTATAGTTAAGGTTAAATGATTTTCCAAGGCTGTTAATAATTGGCTGCCACAGACAAGCTGTAAAGGCAACTCGTTTCTATGGATTCTGACTTTTCTTGTTTGCATCCAAGTCTGTATATGTGAGGGGGAAAAAGGATTAGAGAGGGGTGATCTATTTCCCTAAATCTCAGTTCCGTGCAAACAATTATAATGAATTTGCCATCTCACATATATTAATATTTTATGTAAACATATTTTAGAAAACACAAAATAACACTAAATATTCAAAAGTATCATACTATTTAAAATTAGAACATAAACATGATGGGCAACATACAATTTAATAATGTTAATTCATTTAGATAGGTTGAAAACAAAGTGACATGCTGGATCTTTTTATAAAACAACAAAAAATAGTCCTAGTAAATATCACTTCATTGTGGGCTTTAATTGCTTTTACACATATGCTGTTCAGTATTAATTGCTTTAATTGGCTTAGAATATAATTAGTAATATTTTATTAAGTTAATAAAAACCTCACGTATTGCACAAAATTATACTTAAATATTAACTCAGCATTAAGCTTTAAGCCATGTATGTTTCATACGAGATATATATATATCACTATTATTCGACTTAATTTTTAATTTTAGGAAAAACCAATATTTGAAATAATATCAGAAGTTTAGATGGGGCTAAAGATAATATTTATATGTGTTTTGCTTCTGTTTTATCAGTATAACCTAGTATGATCAACAACTACACATTATTTACAAGAAGGAGCTGCTTACAGCCATAGAACACTTTTATTTTCATTTAAACTTTTTGTATTTATTTATGTATTTTTTTTTTAGAAACAGGGTCTCGCTCAGTCACCCAGGCGGGAATGCAGTGGAGCAGTCATAGCTTACTGCAGTCTCAAACTCCTGGAGTCAAGCAATCCTCTCACCTCAGCCTCCCAAGGACCTGGGATTACAGGCACATGCCACCAGGTCCAAATCATTTTTATTTTTTGTAGAGATGGGGCCTCGCTTTGCTGCCCAAGCTGTTCTCAAATTCCTGGTCTCAAGTGATCCTCTTGCCTTGGCCTTCCAAAGTACTAGGCCACCGTGCCTGGCTTTAGTCCCCTTCTTAAAACTTAAGTCCACCACTAAATTTAAAGAGTTACTGTCATTGTGCCTGTTTCAATGGTCCAGCTCGAACTCTGTCTCCTCTTTGAATACTTCCCTGGCCTCTTCATACTCACTTCCCTCCTGGTGCCTCTGTCTCTCTCCCAGTCCCAGAACACTGTACCTTGAGTGGTTGTCACTGTACCTGTGAACTCCTTTTGGGCATTAGCCATAGGGTGGTGAGCTTTGCTTCCTGTCAGCTACACTGCTTGGCAATGACTTCAGCTGTGGCCTCCAGCAAGATATTTTCTCAGCTGGTTCAGTTTTCTTCACCTGCAAAATGGTCATGACTTCCCTTGCCTACTTTACAGTATTGTAAAAGAGACAGCATGCAAATGCTGCTAAAATGCAGTGAGAGAAGGGTGACCTGTACTGGAAAGACCCTAGCCTGGGATTTAGGATGCCTGGGCTCCAACTCTTAATCAGGAAAAGGTGCTTAATCTTCCTGAGTGTATTTCTACCTAGGAAATAACCAACTTGAATTATATGCTTCTAAATTATAATTTTCAAATATTTAAAGAGATTATTCTTATGAATATAAAATAAACACATGTCAAGTGTTTTTATCAACTCATTAATAAATAAGGAACTCGGTAAAATGACAATACCAGTTAAAGGAGCATTTGAGGAACTAGGCTTTTATAGAAAATTGAATAAGGATATATTAGGGGAAGAGACTGCTGTATTAGATACAAACCTAGTAAATCCCTACGGGGAAATAAACCACAATCTCCCGGCCTAGCTTTTCTGCCAGACAGAAATTATTTGGATCTCTGCTAGGCAAAAATTTACAAGTTAGCAAGTAACTTCACTATATTTGGGAGGTTGAATCAATAGTTTTAACAATGTCTATTAAAAGGGCTTTTCCAATTCTAAAAAGCCCTTAATCAATATTACCAGTACTTAATTATATTAATGGTAATTCAAATACTAAAAAAAATTACTTTGAAAATCTGACCTTTTGCAACTTCTGGCCCTTACTTTGGTGTTTGTTTTTGTTAACCCTATTATTCCAAGAAAATAAGTTTTCTGTCCTAATGATTTATGATTCAAACATGGATAATTTTATTTATAAACATTCAAATTATCATGAAAACACCAATAAAGGAGAATCCTCATCAGTTCTCCTGATCAGGTCAGCTGATGTTTTTTGTTTTTTTTCTCTGAAACACTATTACGTGTTGGCCACAATCTCCATGTAATATTAATCTGCTACCATCTAATATCTACTTTCTAATACCATCTAATATCTTCATGTTTCATTATTTTATTATTTATTTTCTCATCTCAGAGGAGATTCCAAAGTTCTTTAGATTTTTTAGAATCTTACGATTTTATGAATGCAATCTTAATTATGTTTGTCAAAAGGAGTTCAATCTGATGTATCCTAGAATTTTCTTTCCTTTTCTTCTTCTTCTTCTTTCTTTTTTTTTCTTTTTCTTCAGTGTGTCACCCAGACTGGTATGCAGTGGCAAGAACATGGCTCATTGCAACCTTGACCTCCTCAGGCTCAGGTGATCCTCCCACAACAGCCTCCTGAGTAGCTAAGGTTACAGGTTTGCACCACCATGCCTGGCTAATTTTTGTATTTTTTGTAGCAACTCTTTCACAGTGTTGCCCAGGCTAGTCTCGAACTCCTGGACTCAAGCAATCCTCCTGCCTCAGCCTTCCAAAGTGCTGGGATTATAGGCATGCAACACGGCACCAGTGAATTTTCTATTGATGTATTTCCAATTTGAAATTTAGGAATCTATCTAATATTTTATTTGCCTGTTTTCAAGTTTGTTCTTGTTACACATAAACTAACATTTTATCCATACACCCTAGTCGTATTGTCTGTGCATTTCTATTGTTTAAGTGTGGGTTTGTGCAGAGCAGAACCTGTAGCAAGCACCGAGTCTGACTAGTGTATTTGAGAGGTGACCCAGGAAGCAAAGGTAGACAATGAGGAAATGAAACAGCCAGGCCAAGGTGTGTGTGGAGCAGGTTACCATGTTGTGGACCACACCTCAGAGTTATCCTGATGGAGGATGAGGATGCTGAGGGTTTGTCCTCTAACTCAGTTCATTATTGGCTGAGGTCCTGACACTTCCAGTGGGAGGAAACTGTAGGAGAGAAGGGAAAACTTCCCCATGGCTCTTGGAAGGTTTGATGAACATCAACTGACAAAAGGCAGATGAATAGGAAAAATGGCATGCAAATTTATTAACGTGCCCTGGGGACAATCACAGACTGATGACCCCCAGCACAGTGGGGTACAGATGGTTATATAAACCCTCTTCTTAGGGGAAAGGGACATGGAGAAAGGTGGATAATTTTGAGGGGGTGGGTAGTAAATGATTTTTAGGGGAATTCAGTGGTCCTGAAGAACAAACAGTGGCTTGGGACAAAATCTGTTGGGCCTGCAGAGCAGACAATTATTTGTGACAAAAGTATGTAGGTGTGTTGACAGACTTCAGTCTCCCTTCATGAGATATTAGTTCAGTTCATGTAAATGCAGGGAAGGGACAAGAAATGGTTGATTGTTTTTCTTCTCTGTGGGGCCTGGCCTTTAGGCAGACAAGGGAACTTCAGAGAACAACTTCATCCTGTGTTTTGGATAAACAGAGGATTGAGAGACAGGAGAGCAGGGGAAGGTCAGAGAGAGCTTGAGGTATCTTCTTCAGTTCACTATGCCAAAGCACCATACTTTGGGGTATTGGTTGATAAGTCCCAGCAAAGCATCAGACGGAGAGTTGCAGGGACAGCCGAGGGCATAAGGCCTGGGGCCATGTATTAGTCCGTTTTTATGCTGCTGGTAAAGACATGCTTGAGACTGGGAAGAAAAAGAGATTTAACTGGACTCACAGTTCCACATGGCTGGGGAGGCTTCACAATTGTGGTGGAAGGTAAAAGGCATATCTTGCATAGGAGCAGACAAGCGAAGAGAGCTTGTGCAGGGAGACTCCCATTTTTAAAACCATCAGGTCATGTGAGACTTATTCATGAGAACAGTATAGGAAAGATCTGCCCCCATGATTAAATTACCTCCTGCCGGATCCCTCCCACAATATTGTGGGAATTCAGAATGAGATTTGGGTGGGGACACAGCCAAACCATATCATTCCACCCCTAGCCCCTCCAAAATCTCTCATCTTCACATTTCAAAATCAATCATGCCTTCCCAACAGTCCCTGAAAGTCTCAACTCATGTCAGCATTAACTCAAAAGTCCACAGTTCAAAGTCTCATCCAAGACAAGGCAAGTTCCTTCTGCCTATGAGCCTGTAAAATGAAAAGCAAGTTAGTTACTTCCTAGATACAATAGGGGTACAGGCATTGGGTAAATACAGCCATTCCAAATGGTAGAAATTGGCCAAAACAAAGGGGCTGCAGGCCCCATTCAAGTGGGGCAGCCCAAAATCCAGTGGGGCAGTCAAACCTTAAAGCTCCAAAATAATCTCCTTTGACTCCATGTCTCACATCCAGGTCATGCTCATGCAAGAGGTAGATTCCCATGGCTTGGGCAGTTCTGCCCTTGTGGCTTTGCAGGATACAGCCTCCCTCCCAGTTGCCTTCACAGGCTGGCATTGAGTGTCTGTGGCTTTTCCTGGTGCACGATGCAAGCCATCAGTGGATCTCCCATCCTGGGGTTTGGAGGATGATGGCCCTCTTCTCACAGCTCCAGTAGGCAGTGCCCCAGTAGGGACCAACCCCACATTTCCCTTCTGCACTACCCTAGTAGAGGTTCTCCATGAGGGCCCCACCCCTACAGCAACCTTCTGCCTGGGCATCCAGGTGTTTCCATAGCTCTTCTAAAATCTAGGCAGAGGTTCCCAAACCTCAATTCTTTACTTCTGTGCCCTCACAGGCTCAACACCATGTGGATGCTGCCAAGGATTGAGGCTTGCACCCTCTGAAGCCATGGCCTGAACTTTATGTTGGCCCCTTTCAGCCATGGCTGGAGCAGCTGGGATGCAGAGCACCAAGTCCCTAGGCTGCACACCACAGGGACCTTGAGCACAGCCCGTGAAACCACTTTTTCCTCCTAGACCTCCAAGCCTATGATGGGAGGGGCTGCTTTCAAAGGTTTCTGACATGCCCTGGAGACATTTTCCCCATTGTCTTGGGGATTAACATTCGACTCCTCATTACTTATGCAAATTTCTGCCACTGGGTTGAATTTCTCCTCAGAAAATGGGATTTTCTTTTCTGTTGCATTGTCAGGCTGCAAATTTTCCAAACTTTTATGCTCTGTTTCCCTTTTGAAACTGAATGCCTTTAACAGCACCCAACTCACCTCTTGAATGCTTTGCTGCTTAGAAATTTCTCCACCAGATACCCTAAATAAGCTCTCTCAAGTTCAAAGTTCCATAGATCTCTAGGGCAGGGGCAAAATGCTGCTAGTCTCTTTGCTAAAATATAACAGGAGTTATGTTTGCTCCAATTCCCGACAAGTTTCTCATCTCCATCTGAAACCAGCTCAGCCTGGACCTTATCGTTCATATCACTATAAGCATTTTTGTCAAAGCTATTCAACAAGTTTCCAGGAAGTTCCAAACTTTTTCACATTTTCCTGTCTTCTTCTGAGCCCTCCAAACTGTTCAAACCTCTGCCTGTCACCCATTTCTAAAGTCACTTCCACGTTTTCAGGTATCTTTTCAGCAGTGCCTCACTCTGCTGGTACCAATTGACTGTTTAGTCAGTTTTCATGCTGTTGATAAAGACATACCTGAGACTGGGAAGAAAAAGAGGTTTAATTGGACTCACAGTTCCACGTGGCTGGGGAGGCCTCACAATCCTGGCAGAAGGTAAAAGGCATGTCTCTTGTGGTGGCAGACAAGAGAAGAGTGCTTGTGCGGGGAGACTCCTGTTTTTAAAACCATCAGATCTTGTGAGACTTATTCAGTATCACAAGAACAGCACAGGAAAGACCTGCCCCCATGATTCAACCACCTCCCATTGGGTCCCTCCTACAACACATTGGAATTCAAGATGAGATTTGGGTAGAGACACAGCCAAATCATATCAGGCCATGAATGCCAAAGGGAGCAGCACCATCTACATGGATGTATCTGTAAAGGTGCCTTTGGTGAATATAACACTTTGTAAAGCTTGTATATATGCAGTCTTTAGAATAATGCCTGTTCCTGGTTTTTCGTGTCTTATTCAGCCAAATTTTAGTTGACCTTTACCAGTTCTGAACTCTTTTGAGGCTTTTGTGCTAGAACAAGATTTGGGGAATTCAGATAGCAAGTAAGTGATCATACAGCTCTGAATTGTTAAGAGCTGGGAACGGGAACTTGGAAACCATTTAATACACTTTGAACTTTACAGAGGATTAACTGGCCCCAAAATACCCAGTGGTGCATAGTAAGCTCTTGTACTATGATACCCTTCCTACAGAAGGAAAAAATAAATTTTAGCTGATGTCATGATTTATCAGCATAGGCTCCAGGTGAGAGTTATGAGTTAGTGAAATTGCCTGGAGTTCTTCTATTTCCTTTTAAACAACTAATGTCAGGTATATCTAGAATAAAAGTTGAAATTTAAAAAAATAAAAAATAAAAAACAACGAATTTCCTCTCCCTTCCCAGCTTTCCCCAAATCACTCAATTTCCTCCTCTGCTTTTCCTGTGGGCTAGAGTAGGCCCAGATATGAAGTGGCTGGGCCTTGACCACCTTCTCTGACCCCCTCTTACTTAGATAATCAGGACTTTTGATATCTATCAGAGTGGCAATGGTGACTAATAGATAATCCAGGATTTAGCATGGACAAATCTACCCACTGAGAATAAATCAAATTTGAGTAAGTGAAGGCATTTTTATTATAACTGTATGATCCAGGTATGGATTCTGAAATTTCATAGTTTTGCAACTAAGTGACCTAATATGTCATGCATTTTTTTTAAAGGCTCAAGTCTGGTTATTTCTGATAGATGTTTTGGCTCCATAGTTTATTTATGTGATGGCTCGAATATTGATTTATTTAAATCATGATACATAGTCTCATTGCTAATGTTTAGGCCAGGGCAACAATTCACTTACTTTATGAAAGAGATTTCATTTCGCTGGAAAACTACACTCAGATCATGCAAACCTCTGTCCTCTGGAGTTGATGTGTAAAGAAAAGAAAGTTATTTGTGAACAGATTGGAGAGGGGATTATGGGATTAAAAGAAAGGGAACTGGACGAAGTGGGTCTTCTCTGACTGCCCTCAGCAGAAAGAACAAATCATGTTGTGTGTGTTAGGAGAAGTGCTGTTTTATTTTGTCTCCCTGTGCATATGTTTGTGTATGAATGTGTATGTATGTGGACATGTGAATGTTTGTATGTGTGAATTTTTTACTGTGTTTGTTTCTAAATAAGCCCACTCATCCTAAAGTTCCGAAGAATTCAATCTTTCCCAGTCTCTCAAATGTCATCTCTTGTTTGTTTCTACCTTTTCTTTTCTGCCTTTTCTGGTTTTGAGAATTTTATAAGATTCCATTTTTTAATTCCTTCAGCATATCAATTATTCTTATTTTTCCCCTTGTTAGGGGTTGTACTTGAGTTTGCAATATACAGTGACAACTAACCTAAATCCACTTTCAAATAACACTATACCCCTTCACAGGTAGTGTGAGTACTTTACAACAGTATTACCAATTTTCCTCTTCCATCCATTACTACGTTGCTGTCACTCATTTTATCCATAAGCTATAATCATCAAATTCTTTATTGCTATTATTTTGAACAAACTATTATCTGTCAGATCAATTAAGAATAAGAAAAATAAAATATTTTATTATATGTTCATTCATTCCTTCTCTAGTGGTCTTCCTTCCTTCGTGTAGATTTGAGTTTCTGACCTATATCATTTTCCTTCTTTCTGAATAGCTTATTTTAACATTTCCTGCAAGGCAGGTCTGTTGCCAACAAATTTTCTTAATTTTTGTCAAAATCTTTATTTCTCCTTCATTTTTGAAGGGTAGTTTTCCTGGATGCAGAATGCTAAATGGGTGGATTTTTTCTTTCAACACTATAAATATTTTACTCCATTCCCTTCTTACTGCCTTGATTTCTGAAGAGAAGTCCAGTGGAACTCTTAACCTCTGCTTCTCTATAGTGAAGGTGGTTTCCCCTCTCTGGCTTCTTCCAAGCTATTCTTTGTGTCTTTGATTTACTGCAGTTTGAATATCATGGGCCTGCTGCTCAGTGTTCTCTGAGATTCCCGAATCTGTGATTTGGTGTCTGTCATTAATTTTGGAAAATTCTCAGTTATTATAGTTTTAAATATTTCTCCTGTGTTTTCCTATCTCTTTTTTTACTTCTGGTATTCCCATTTGTGTTATACATTTTATAATTATCCAGTGGTTTTTTAATGTTCTGTCCTCTTAACTCTTTTTTCTCTACATTTCAGATTTGAAAATTTCTATTGACATTTCTTCAAGCTTACTCTTTTCTCAGTCATGTCCAGTCTATTAATGAACCTATCAGGGACATTTTCCATTTTTGATACACTATTTTTGACCACTAACCTTTCCTTTTAATTCTGTCTTAGAGTTACCAGGTTTCTGTTTGCATTATCCATCTGTTTTTACATGTTGTCCACTTTTCCCATTAGATCCTTTAGCATATTAATCATAGTTGTTTTAACTTTATGGTCTGATAATCCCAACATCTCTGCTTTATCTGAGCCTGGTTATGATGTCTTTTCTGTTTATTTAAACTGTGTGGGTTTTTTTTTGTCTTTTACTATGCCTTATAATTTTTTGATTAAGAGACAGACATGGTGTATTTGTAAAAGGAGTGAAAGTAAATTAGTCTTTATTGTGAGGTTTTATGTTTACCTTGCTAGGAATTAGGTTTTATTTTTGCAGTTAGCTGCAGCTATAGATGTCAGAGACTAACATTTTCTCTGGTGTCCTTGTTTGGTCTCCCCTGCTATCTTTGGGTTTCCCTAGAGAGTTGGTCTTAATAAGGTCTGAGTCATGTAATTCCTTCCATCATATCCCCCTGTTGTTTTACAGGATGTGGTGGTCAGGGGCCACGGCGGGAGAAGTGTTCTGTGTGTGTTTTTTTTTGAGATGGCGAGTCTCGCTGTGTCACCCAGGCTGGAGTGCAGTGGCGTGATCTTGGCTCACTGCAGGCTCCGCCTCCCGGGTTCACGCCATTCTCCTGCCTCAGCCTCCCGAGTAGCTGGGACTACAGGTGCCTGCCACCACGCCTGGCTAATTGTTTATATTTTTAGTAGAGACGGGGTTTCACCGTGTTAGCCAGGATGGTCTCGATCTCCTGACCTCATGATCCACCTGCCTCGGCCTCCCAAAGTGCTAGGATTACAGGTGTGAGCCACCGCGCCCGGCCTCTGTGTTCCTACTGGTAGGTCTCAGTCTTTTGTCAAGCCTGTGTTCCTGGGCTGTGACCTTCATAAACAATTCTCCATTGTTCCCCCCATATTTAAATGAGACAGGAAGGCTAGAGGGGGCTCGAGTTGAGTGTTTCTCTTTCTCCAACTTGTTTTGGCTCTGATAAAGCCCCAGCCAGTGAGATGACGGTGAAACAGTTTACTTGAGGATAGGCCTCATTAAGAACAGAATGCTCTCAGCATATTTCAAAATGGTTCCTTATTCCCTCCTCCTTCTGAAGGCATGATGGGATTTTTCTCTGATCTTTACTGTGAGAACCATATAGAGCTTGTGGAAGTAAAATTCATGAAAGTAGGGGGACTCCCCCAAGACTGGACTCCTTGGAATTTTTAACTCTGATTTTTGTCCCTACTGAGTCTCCAGCAATTTGTCCATTACAGTTTAGGTTTTCTCACCCCAGTGCTGGCTGCAGAAGAGATTCCTGCTTGTGGGCTTCTGCTCCAATAAGTTGTGATTCTCTGTATCCACCTATCTGTCTCTCCAGTTTTGGAAGCAGTGATTTGCCTTGTGACCTGAATTCTTTGATGGATCTAAGACGAGTTTTTGATTTTTCAGTGAGAATGAGAGTGAAGACTTTCAAGCTCCATATATGCCAGGACTGGAAACCAGAAGTCCTCCTCCTTTTTGGTTTCCTGACACTTTCTTATACGTAGGACCCAAGCTGATGATTTCAGCTTTTTCCCTCAACAATATGTGTGCTTGGATGTGGGGATGAGAGAATGGGAGGCTGAGATGAATTTCAGGGTTCATAATTTGGGTTGAGTGGATGGAAGTATGATTAATTTATAAGCTTTTCACCTGTATAAATCTGCCTCTTGCCTCTCCATGCCCCAATTACAAGAGTAGCATGAGGAACTTGTTATCTTAGAATATAATTTATCAAATGTTAAATGTAGTTATTATTATTGCTTCCAGATTCTGTGATTTTTGAAATTAGAGTTGCATTGATAAAACTTCATTAAAGATCAAGCAACAGCTAGATGATCCCTCTCTAAGCTTCTACACTCCATTCACTTCAAATTTATTGAGTCTCTAATGTGCTAGGTACTCTTCCAGGCATTGGAAATGCAGCAATAAATCAAATGGCCAAAAACTTCTAACTTCCTTGCATGTTGATGCCATATTCTAGGTTAGCTAAAAGTTAAAAGCAAGCATGTAAAATATACAGTCTACCAGATGGAGACAAGATATATGGAGAAAAATTTAGGGAATATATATTGAGATGTCATTGAAGGGAGATGGCTCTTTGAAATAAGGCAGTGACAGCTAAGTTAATTAAGTGACAAGAGCCTTCAGGGCAAGGGAAAAAACAAGTAAAAGTTCTAAGGCAGAAAATACTCAGAAGAGTCAAGGAACAGCTGGAGGGCACCATATGGCTTTCACTTGGAGTGAAAATGGGAGCCACTGGAGAGCTTTGAACACAAAAGAGGCGTGACTTGATTCATGCTTTGAAAGGTTTACTCTGACAATTGTATGGAAAATAAATGGGAGGAGCACAAGAGTACATGCAGGGAGACCAACAGAAGGAAGAGATGATGGTGGTTTGCACTAGTGTGTTTCAGAAGTGGTGGGGTGTTTTTGGATTTTGGATATGTTAAGCATATAGTGGATGCTATTTGACGAGGGACTGAGTATGTGGTATGAGCAGAGAGAGGAGTCATAGTATCAAATTGTTGTTTACAGAGATGAGGACCACCGTGGGAGGAGTTGGTTTTGGTGGAACGATTAGGGGAACATCTGGAGCTGTGCTTGGGGAATAGTTGAAGTGTTTGGCAGACAGCATCGGGAAAATGTTGAGTGTGCTTGGATATATTAATCTTAAATTCAGTGCAGAGGTCCAAATATAAATTTGGAAGTCATAAACAAGGAATAGACTTTTAAAGCCTTGAACTGGTTGAAATCACCTAGGGGTAAGTGAAGGGAGAAGAAAAGTGATTGATAGAACACTTATGTATTAAGGGGCTAGTGAGATGAGGAGAAAGCAGCCCAGGAGTCCGTGAGCTGTGCTGATGCACTAGGGACTGGATCCTGGAAACAACTGACCATGCTGTCTTTAAGATCTTTCTTAGCCAAGGTATAATTGTCTTCATCTGAGGATAGTACCTTAATTTTGAGTTTGTGCTATTACTTGTTTGTCATGAGAATATTAAGTCTGTTCTTTTTTCTATCAAATTACCAAAGGCCATTCTTTTGCTTGTTGAATCTAGTTCACCAAATAGGCTATGCTTATTTTTATAGAGCCCTGTCTTGTGCTCCTGAGATATGCCCCATAGAAACTAGGAGACTGCATGTCTAGGCTGTGGCTTTGGGCAACTCATTTATGCCTCAGTGTTCCTGTCTGAAAATTCATTCATTTAATTGCCCATAAAAATTCTGATGTATGCTAGTTTCCCAGTCATCTGTCCAGTCCAGTATTTGTCTCATTAAAAAAAAATTGTCAGTGAAATACAACATTAGATGAAATATTTTCAGCCATCTGGTCAACAGTGTCAAGCCAACCAGAACATGGGTCACCTAGTGTTTATGAGAGGAAGATACAAAGTCTAAAGGAGAAAAAAAATGACTTTTGCCTTGTAAAAGCTCACTGAGTGTGAAGCATTATACAAACATGCATGTCATTTTCTTCATTGTTTATTTTCAGAAAAACGTGTTAATTCCAAAAAATAATGTGTATCTTTTTATAAGTGCTTAAAAGCTTGAAAATAAAGTAACTTGTATATAATAAAACAAAGTGTATGATAACAGCAAAATTCCATGTTCGCTTTCGTATTGTCACAAAGCAGAGTGATGCATTCAGTGGTGGAATGTTGGTGGAGGCCAAACAACTGATATTTTTATTGACTGTTCTTCCGGATTTCTTTAGAAACAAGCTATAATTAAGGACTACATGACAGACTTTCCACAATAGATTTCTTCTGCTATTTTTCCGTTAATTAATTATAATTTGTTCAACAAATGGGAAGTGTTTAATATTACTCAATAGAAATGCAAACATGTCAGCTCAATGCTGTGTACACATCTAATGGTGACTATATGTCTAAATTGTGAGACCCGAAGTCAAGTCATCCCTGCAACAGAAAATACCCAGGATACAGCATCATTGCAAGCAGTGAGAAGATGGCTCAGGCTTCCAAGTTCTGGAGCTTTCCTTGATTAAATGCATATCATGTGCGACTGGAAAAAATTCTCAGAACATTAAAATCTAGTACAAGCCTAGGAAATGAGACTCAGGAATTGCATTAAGTGAAATGATTCCAGTCATCCTGTCACAAACCCACCTGCTTGCTGTGAAAGTAAAAGAGAGCATTTTAATAGAAGGACTTTTGAAAACTACTAAGAACAAATGCAAGTAAAAAGTGAAATACACATGCACACACACACAAGTGCTTGAGAAAGGGGATGTCTGAGTCAATTTAATTGACAGAAGAGTTTAATTAATGTTCTAGGTGAATTCTGAATATTAGAGAATCAAAAAATTGCCCTGATGCTTGGTCCTGATTAATTATTTAGTAATGTTCTGAGCCTTAGATCATCAACACAAGTCTGAATTACAGATTAATGTTAAATAGGAAAAAGTGGTGCAAAAGAGAAGTCTTGTTAATAATACAAGTAATAGAAATGGCACTAAAATGTTAAACTCATAATATGTATCAAAGTCTTCATTGGAAACTTTCAATATGTGGTATTTGAGCCTAATAATAACTTTCCAGTATAGATCTTATTTTTTTATCATACATCAGATCACTTCTCTTGATTTATATTTATATTTGTATTTGATGTTTTGATTAGAGTATAATTGGTATATAGTACAATGCACATATCTTAGATATTCAGTTTAATGTATTTTCATACTTGCATACATCTGTGTAACCACCATCCAAAAAATATATAGAATATTTTTATTATCCCGAAAGTGTTCCTCCTGCCCTTTCATGCAACAGGTCTTTTCATTCTGATGCTTTGACATCATGGGGCTTTCCTGACTCTGGAGTGGTCACCCCTCCTAGGGTTATTTAGCTAATTCTTACGAATTAGTAAAAAACTTTCTCAGGAGCATGCTTCTCACGCAGACCAACTAATCAGAAGCCCACACCTCAACCTCCTTCTTTGTAGAGCTATCACAGGGTTCTCACACTCGGGTCATTATTCAGTTACTAATCACTCCAGGGAAACTGGGGACAGCCCCGTCCCAGAGCCCAGTGAAATTATTAAAACTGGGAATTATAAACTGTTTATTCTTCTTTGCCTGTTCTCTCCCATGGAAACCACAGTAAAGGGCCTTACCCACGTTTTCCTCCTCTCCTCTGACTGCCCAATGTCGTGGTGTGCCCTATTCTCTTAAAAACCATGAGTAGCAGTCTTTTCATTGACAATCACATCTTGATTTATTGGTCTCGTCATAACTGAATAATAGTAAAACTTGCATTTTTAAACACTTTTTTTTTTTTTTTTGAGACAGTGTCCCACTCTGTCACCCAGGCTGGAGTACAGTGGTGCAATCTTGGCTCACTGCAACCTCCACCCCCTGGGTTCAAGCGATTCTCCTGCCTCAGCCTCCCAAGTAGCTGGGATTACAGGTATGTGCCACCATACCTGGCTAGTTTTTGCATTTTTAGTAGAGATGGAGTTTTGCTATGTTGGCCAGGCTAGTCTTGAACTCCTGGCCTCAGGTGATCCACTGGCCTCAGCCTCCCAAAGTGCTAGGATTACAGGCATGAGCCACTGTGCCCAGCCACATTTTAAAACACTTTGCACTCGAATTTCTCACAGCCCTGAGGCAACTGTATTGTTTCTATCATCATAGACTACTTTTTTGTCTTTGTCTTTGAACAATTTGACTATCTTGTGTCTAGGTGTGCATTGCATTGTGTTTCTCCTACTTTGGAGTTTCTTAAGCTTAATGGACATGCAGATTGAGGTTTGAATCAAATTTCGAAAGTTTTCAACCATGATTTTTTAGAACATATTTTCTCTCCTTCACGTCTCTCCTCTTGTTCTGATACTACCATTTCACCTGTGTTGAAGCACTAACTGACGTCCCACAGGTCTCTGAAGCTGTGTTTATTTTTCTTCATTTTTTCTTTCTGCTGGTCTTGAGAGTGGATAATCTTTACTGAATGATCATTAAGTTCACCGATTATTTCTTCTGTCAGCTCAAATCTGCTCTTGAGTCCCTCCAGTAAATTTCTGATTTTATTTACTGTCCTTTCAAATCCAGAATTTTCATTTGATTCATTTTCGTCATTCTGTTCTTTATTGACAGTCTCTATCTGGTGAACCATCATCACATTTCCCTTAATTCTGCAAGCATAGTTTCCATCAATTTTTTGAGTATATTTATAATGCCTCTTTGTAGTCTTTGTCTGTTAAGCCCAACATCTGGACCCTCTCAAAGAGCGTTTCTATTGAATGACTTTCCCCCTATGCATGGGTTACACTTTCCTGTTTCTTTTAATGTTTCATAAGTTTTGTTGAAAACTGCATATTTTAGATAATATATTGTGGCAACTCTGTATTCTGATATCCCCAGGCTGTGTTATTTATAGCACTAAATGCCCACAAGAGAAAGCAGGAAAGATCCAAAATTGACACCCTAACATCACAATTAAAAGAACTAGAAGAGCAAGAGCAAACACATTCAAAAGCTAGCAGAAGGCTAGAAATAACTAAAATCAGAGCAGAACTGAAGGATGTCTGCTGATTTCTAATTCCTGTTGTAATTCACATTTTTTTATTTGATGAGTCATTCTGTATTGTATTCTGGACATTTTGAGTATGAAATTATGAGACTGTGGTATTTAAATCTATTGTTTTAGCAAGAAATAAATGGGTTAGTTTTCAAGTGCACATTCTGGCCTACTTTTGTGGGCTGTTATTTGAAGTTAATTTTATGTTCAAAGCCTATTCAACACTATTTTGACCTGCCCTAGTTTGCAGTACCCAGAGGCCATTTGTAATTAGGGAGTATTCCATGTTCTAGTTCATTTCTCCAAGCTTTTTTTGTTAATTCTGTTTGGTTTCATTTGGTGTATCTCCAGGACTTGATACACATGTATGAATATGTTTTCTTCCAGATTCCTCCTTTTTAGGTGGCAGTGAAGAGATGGAAGCAGAGACTCTTTGCTGTTGTTTGCTTAGTTTAGTGTGCAGTGGGGATCACAGGCAGTCCTCTGTCCCCCAGTCTCCACAGACCCCAGCAGGGAGGGGGCCAAATGTCACCTCTGCTCATGACAGTACGAAGTCAGTGCACTCTGCAGTGCTGAGAAAGAAGGAGGGAGGGAGGGAGAGAGGGAGAGAGGAAGGGAGAGAGGGAGAGAGGAAGGGAAGGAAAGAAAAGAGAAGAGAGGAAGGAGGGAGGGAGGGGAAGGAAGGAAGGAAGGAAGGAAGGAAGGAAGGAAGGAGGGAAGGAGGGAAGGAGGGAGGGAGGGAAGGAGAGAAGGAGGGAGGGAGGGGAAGGAAAGAAGGAAGGGAAGGAGGGAGGGAGGGGAAGGAAAGAAGGAAGGAAAAGAAGGAGGGAGGGGAAGGAAGGAAGGGGGGAAGGAAGGAAAGGAGGGAGGGAGGGGAAGGAAGGAAGAAAGGAAGGAAGGAAAGGAGGGAGGGAAAGGAAGGAAGGAAAGGAGGGAGGGAGGGGAAGGAAGGAAGGAAGAAAGGAAGGAAGGAAAGGAGGGAGGGAGGGGAAGGAAGGGAGGAAGAAAGGAAGGAAGGAAAGGAGGGAGGGAGGGAAAGGAAGGAAGGAAGGAAGGAAAGGAGGGAGGGAGAGGAAGGAAGGAAGGGGATAAGATGTAAACGCAGAATTGTTTTGGCTGTGATTCAAATATTGCTGATGGATTTGCAGCACAGGAAAGGCTAAGAAGGCTCATTTTTAACAAGGTTTCAGAAAAGCCATTCAGTACCATTGATAGCATTCTCCAGGAGCAGGACCACAGAATCGGTCCTTGGCAATGTTTAGGAAAAGTCACTCAAAGAGCTGTGGGGTGCTGGGATGGTAGATGATTGGCTGTGTTATCTTACCCCACAATGCATGAAAACAGGTCTGTTAATGACCTGTCTGCAGTAGAAGTGTGTGGAGTGAGTCCAGACAGACTCATCAGAGAGTGCACCAACTAAATACCATGGGCCCCAAGAAACAGATCGGTGCACAAAATAGAAAACCTTCTGGAGAGTCTGCCTGTGAGTTAAGACCCCATGGAAGAAAGCAGAGCTAAGAAATGAAGGTGGAGAGAGGAAGAGAGAGTGAGAGAGAGAGACAGATACCTGAATTTTTCCTCGCCTTAACCCATGCCTGGTTCTAATTTTGCTAGTTATACAATCCAATATATTAGCTTTTATTTTTTCTGCATAAGTTTAATTTACATTAGATTGTATGACTTGTAACTGAAAGTATCCTAACACATAGTGTTCCTGCTAAACAGAGCAGTCCCACAAATCGATACCAACAACATGAATCAGTAAAACACACAATGCAACAGGGAAGTGTGTATATAATGTAAATGGGAAATTTACACACAAGAAAGATCCGAATAGAAAGTTAACAGAAAAATCAATTCCATCTCATTAAAATAGAAAATACACATGAAAGCAGCAGAAGCTACAGAGAGTTGCCATATTAAACTATGAGTTTCACAGAAAATAAATGGTTTGAAAGTATCCAGTGGTAAGTCTGTGTGGAAAGGGGTAGTTTTATGATAGCGTAGATCAATGTAATCTTTGTGAACGTAACTTGATATCCAGTGCAGATTTCATTTAAATTTTTCCTGCACCACAGAGAACACACCAGATGCTCATGTAAATGAAAGCTTTTTCAACCAAATTTTGTACCAGCACCACCACTGTTATCTGCGGTGAAATGGGTTATTTTGATAAATAAAGTATGTTGTTGGAGTACTCCTCAGAAAAATGGTGTTCACTGCCAACACATCGCCACTCAACATACATGCCTGATGTTTTCAAGTAACGTCTTCTTGCTTCTAGTACATCCCACAATCTAACTCTGATTGGTAAAATAGACATATGTAATATGACCCTACAGAACAACAATCCGTCACATCTACTCAGAGCACGTAATTCAAATGACCCTTCAAGTTAACACATCAACTTATATTTGGTAAAATGCTTAACAAACCAACCAAGTATTTGCTTTTCATCACTTCCTTTAACAAATTTAAAAAAGTAAAATAATTGAAAAGAACATGTTATGGTGTACTTTCTTTTATGGTTGGATGTAAAAGCAGTGCAAAATATGCGGGCGTAAAACTGCCTGCAGGGCATAAAAACTGTCATAAAGTTAAGGAAATAGGCAAATAATTATTTGAGGACAAAGAATATATTCTATCTCACCTCTTAGGCTAAATTTTTGTGTGCCATGAATTTATTAAAGAATGTTTACAAACATCAACGCCAGTGTTAAGGGTATAAGTTTCCCATGATGCTCCAAGTGAGATGTTTGTTATTTGTTTTGTTATAACTTTTAAAAAATCAAATGAGCATTATGGTAAAGTCAGAACAGATATTGAGCAATACATTTTTAAGTGAATAATGCTTCACAAATCATAACACCTCAAATTGATTTTGCTTCTTTGATATATTACGCCACTCAAAATTGAGAAAACAAACCACTGTTATTTACTGTTAACATTAGTTGTTCTGTAGAAATTAAATTTGACTTCACCAGAAATACGTGGTAAACTGTCAACAGCTTACAATTTATCATATGCAAGTTAAGAATGAACAAGCCAAAAAAAAGTTTAATATTTTTTTTCTTCTGAAGCACTAGACTTCAAACTGTTGACATGATTTTGCCTGTTTTGATGAAATACACAAGAACTTATCAGAATATTATTTAACAGCATAGCACTCCTCCGTGAGACCAATAGTCCATAGTGCCCAGCAACAGAAACATGGGTCGTGGATCATGGGAGTCATTTTGTCAGGGCAAGCCCAGGGAGCACTGGGTTGCACATTGTCTGCCCTCTTGACTCTTCAGCACGTCCCTCCCATCTATGTTGGTGTCCTGTGGTGAGTCTGGTCAGAACCAGAGATCACTCCATCTTTGGCCTTCTAGGTAGCGCAGGAAGGAGAAATGAAGAAATTCTATATCAGGGCTTTAGGGTCTGTGTGGAGAGTCTCTCATCGCTTCTAGGAAGTCTATGGACGGCATTCTGATCAAAAGACACAATCAGGCCGGGCATGGTGGCTCATGCCTGTAATCCCAGCACTTTGGGAGGACGAGGCAGGTGGATCACTTGAGGTCAGGAGTTCGAGACCAGCCTGGCCAACATGGTGCAATGCCATCTCTACTAAAAATACAAAAATTAGCCAAGTGTGGTGGCACGTGCCTGTAATCCCAGCTACTAGGAGGCTGAGGCAGGAGAACTGCTTGAGCCTGGGAGACAGGGGTTGCGGTGAGCCAAGATCACACCATTGCACTCTAGCCTGGGTGACAGATGGAGACTCCATCTCAAAAAAATAGACACAATCCCTCAGGTTACAATGGCACCTGATGGAGATGCGTCAGGTGAATCAGAGAATAAATGTTCACATACTATTCAGCAGCCTTTGTAAAATAGAAAAATAGCTTCTCTTTTAGTATTTTATAGACTTTATTATAGTTCTATTACACTTATAAAGTAATATCCTATTACAGGAAATGGGTTTACATAAATGGCATCTAGACAACTTTGAATCTGAATGCTAAGACATCAGAGCAACTCTCTTAGTCCAGGAGACACATCCCAAAGTGCAGGTTTAGGTTTGCTTGTGATTTCATATATTTAGAGAAGTGGTAATGTAGAGCTACAAAAGACTTCAGAGCTCAGTTCTGCACTTCATTTTCAGGTAGTAACAAAAATAATAATAATATTTTATGCCGATGTTAGAATACCTCCTTACTAGGAACTGTTCTAACACCTTCCCTGTATTCGTGCTAATATGCAACTCAAAGTACAGGCCTTGGCTGCCACTGATCAGATCCGTGACCTGGGAAACATGGGGGCCTCTGTTTTGCAAAAAATAGGATTAAAAACTCCCCTGATTTCAGAGGATTGTTATGAGGAAAAGGAAGAAAAATCGTATTTTCCTTTCACCTTATAGCTTTGATTTTTGGGTGTAAACACAATCAAAACTGGACCAGGCTTCTCTTTTCATGTCCACAGTAATTATTTTAAATTCTTTGTTTAAAACACGGTGATACGATCTCAACCCATTCTCTTGGCAGTGTTGTTCACTAATCACATAGCTCAATCAGCATGAACTCAGGAGAAGGGCAGGGGAGTGTGGACACTGTCCATGCATTTACTACACACATATATTAGCAGCTTGGATGAGAATCATGTGCTGAAATTTGGTGTGAAAAATTAATTCTGAGTCCTGGTACATACATTTGCTGTGACATATACCACTGTCTTTAAATTTTTTAAAAAATAATCTTTGTATTTTAGAATAGTTTCTGGTTTATAGAAACATTGTGAAGACAGCACAGCATTTCCACATACCACATCCCCATTATCCCCACTGTTAACATCTTACATTTAGTACCATACATTTATCAAGATTCATAACCCAGTATTGATATATTAACTAGCCTCCACGCTTTGTTCATATTCCATCCTTTTCATCTACTACCCTTTCTCTGTTCTAGCATCCTGTCCAAGATACCACATTGCATTTAGCTGTCATGTCCTCCTTGGCTACAACAGTTTCTCAGACTTACATTGTTTTTGATGACCCTGACATTTTTGGGGATGACTGATCACATATTTTTTAGAATGCACCTCAATTGGGAATTGTACAATGTTTTTATTATCCATAGTCTGGGGTTATGGGTTTTTGAGAGGAAGACCACATAGGTTAAGTATAGTTCTCATCATACTATCAGTGCAACTTGTCACCTTTGATGATAACCTTAATCTACCTGGCTGAGGTGGTGTCTGCCATGTTGCTTCCCTGTAAAGTTATTCCCTTCTTCATGCAGTATTCTGCATACTTTAGAAGGAAGTCACTATGTGCAACTCACACTTAAAGGACTAGGGCATTATTCTATACCTCCTGGAGGGAAAACTACATAAATCACTTGGAATTCTGAAAGGTAAATTTGTCCTTCTCCCTCATTTATCAATTGACTCAAGCATTTGCTTCTGTCAGTAGAGACTCCTGGATGTTTATTTTATACTCTGGGCTATAACCCAACATTACTGTATTTATTTTGTTACTCAAATTGCTCCAGCATTGGCCACTGGGAGCACATTCTGTTAGCTCCTTTGTTCCTTTGACATACCCAGCATGATTATATTTTTTTAATTACATTTTCTTTCTTACATTCTGGCATTACAAGATATTCCACACTTATATTCTGTTTTTTTCTCCAATCCTAGAACTAGCCATTTCTAAGAGCCCCGGTTCATTTCAGTAGAGAATGGTATTAGAAATCCGGATGTGGGCTGGGTGCAGTGGCTCACACCTATAATCCAAGCACTTTGGGAGGCCCAGGCAAACGGATCACGAGGTCAGGAGATTAAGACCATCCTGGCAACACGGTGAAACCCTGTCTCTACTAAAAATACAAAAAATTAGCCAGGCGTGGTGGCGGGTGCCTGTAGTCCCAGCTACTCGGGAGGCTGAGGCAGGAGAATGGTGTGAACCTGGGAGGTGGAGCTTGCAGTGAGCCGAGATCCCGCCACTGCACTCCAGCCTGGGTGACAGAGCGAGACTCCGTCTCCAAAAAAAAAAAAAAAAAGGAAAGAAAAGAATCAGGACATGGGTGTGAAGGAAGTTCATTTATACTGGAGTGCTGTTGCTTCTAAGCCCTCTCAGCTTCCAAAGCAAGAGAATATATATGTGTATAATGACCATATACATATAAACATATCTATAAATACATATAAACATATCTATAAATACTTCTCTGTATACCCTTCTATATCTATATTTAATCAGTTACATCATGGATCATTATAGCCTCCTCCCTTGTTTATCTGTAAACTTTCACTTCAACAGATAGAATCCTGGCTTTCCATTTACCACCCACTTGCTTAATTTTTTTAAGGCCAGAAAATGTGTAGTGGTTTCAGGTATTACCAATGAAGCTGCAATTCATTCTTGACTATATCTTCTGATTATTATATGCAGTCCTTTCTGTTGAGCATATACTGTGGAGTGGCATCTTCTGCCTCTGGCAAGATGGAATAGAAAGGAACAGAATGGCAACCCTGCTGATACCTTGATTTCAGTCCATTACTGAATGGGCTTACGATCAATGCCAGACTTTTGACCTACAAATCTGTAAGATAATAAATTATCATTATTGGATTAGGGTTAGGGTTTCAGCCTAAGTATTTGAACCTATGTGTATCTTTCAGTCTAAAGTGAATCTCTCATAGACAGCATATAGTCTGATCGTGTTCTTGTTTTAATCTATTCTGCCTATCTGTGCCTTTCAACTGTATTATTTTATTTTTTAATATTTAATGTAATGACAGATAAGGTAAGATTTACAACTGGGGTTTTTATATTTGTTTTCTGTATGTGTTAGGTCATTTTTGTTCCTCTCACTGCCTTCTTGTGTATTAAATATGTGTTCTCTAGAGTACACTTTAATTTCCTTGCTGTTTCTTTTACTACATTAAAAAATTATGCTCTTAGTGTTTTCCCTGAAGATTATAATCATCACCATAAAGCAATCCAGTTCAAATTAATACTAACTTTATTTTAGTAGCTTACAGAAATATTGCTTCAAAGTTTATCCCCTTTTATATTTATTATTGTCATATAAATTACATATTTATGTATCATAAGTATATAAGCACAGTTTAATAACATTTGGTTTATTCAGTTGTATTTTGATCCCTAGGGAAGTAGAAAATTTTTATTAAAGTACATTGGCATTGTCTTTTATATTTACCTATGTAATTATATTTACCAGGGTTCTTTATTTGTTGTATGACTTCTGATTACTCTGTCTATCCATTTGTTTTTTCATTTTAGCCAAAAGACTCTAGAATTTCTTGTAAAGCAGGTGTGTTAATGATGGATGCTCTCAGTTTTTAAAACCTGGGAATGTCTTAATTTTGCCTTTGTTTTTGAAGGGTAATTTTACTAAATACAAAATTCTTGGTTGACAATCTTTTTCTCATGACAATGTTAAATATATCATCCCATTTCCTTTTGACTTCCATTATTTTTCATGACAAGTCAGCTTTTGATCTTGTTGTTGAGCCCTTGTACTATGAGATTTTTTTTTCTTGCTTGCTTTGTCATTGTCTTCTGTCAGCTTGACTATTATGTGCTTAGGTGTGGAGTTCATTGAGTTTTTTATTTTATTTGGAATTTGTCAGGCCTCTTGGATTTGCTGATTAACTTTTTATATTATCTTTAGAAAGTATGAGGTCATTATTTCTTCCAGCTATCTTTGTGACCTTTCCCCTCTGCCCTCTCCTTCTGGAGTTCCCATTATGCATGTGTTTATACAATTGATGGTGTCTCCCAGTCTCTGAGGCTCTGTTCATTTTTCTTATTCTTTCTATCTGTTTCCCCAGACTGGTCATCTCAATTGACCTATCTTAAAATTTACATTTTCCTGGTTCTTTATTCTGTCAGATCAAATCTGCTGTTGAATCTTTCTTGTGGATTTTCAATTGCTATATTATACTTTTCAATCACAGAATGTCTGTTTGGTCCTTGTATGTAATTTCTATCTTTTTATTGCAATCCCTCATTTGATGAGACTGGAAGACTTGTACATATTAACAAACTAATTCTAAAATTTAGCAGGAAAGGCAGAGAGACTATAATATCTAAAACAATTTTGGAAAAAAAGAACAAATATCGAAGACTAACACTACCTAATTTTACCTATTACTATAAAGCTACAGTAATCATGAAAGTCTTATTGTCAATAGTGTAGATACATAGCTCTATGGAACAGAATTGAGAATCTAGAAATTAACCCATACTAACACAGTCATCTGAATTTCAACAAAAGTTCAAGAGAAGAGATAGTCTTTTCAACAAATAGTCCTATAAGAATTGGACATCCATAATAAAAAAATGAACCTAGATATACACCTAACACCTTACACAAGAGTAACTAAAAAGGGATTATGACCTAAATGTAAACAAATATTTCTAGAGGAAAATATAGGACAAAGTCTGCTTCATTTGTGTTGGACAAGCATTTCTTAGATACTGCACCAAAAACGTGACCTATAAATGGAAAGACAATAGATAAACTGGACATTTTTTTTGAGACAGGGTCTCACTGTGTCACCCAGGCTGGAGTGCAGTGGCAAGATCATGGCTCACTGCAGCCTCAACCTCCCAGGCTCAAGGGATCCTCCCACCTCAGCCTCCTGCGTAGCTGGGACCACAAGTGCACATCACCATGCCTGGCTAATTTTGTTATTTTTTTGTAGAGACAGCGTTTTGACATTTGCCCAGGCTGGTCTCGAACCCCTGGCCCTCAAGCAAACTGCCTGCCTCCTCCTCCCAAAGTGCTGGGATTACAGGCATGAGCCAACATGCTGAGCCTGTACTTGCTAAAGTCTTTTGCTCTGCCATAGTTACTGTTAAGAGATTATGAAGACAAATTACATACTGGAAGAGAATCATTGCAAATTTCATTTGAACAGAGCTTGTATCCAGAGTATGTAAGGAACACTCAAAAGTCAACAATAAGAAAACAAGCAACCCAATAAAAAAATGGTAACAGAGTTAAACAGACACTTTCCCAAAAAAGGTATATAAATGTCAGATATGCGTATGAAAATATGCTCAACATAATCATTAGAGAATGGTGAATTAAAACTATATTGCAGTACCAATACGCACCTATTAGAATGTCTTTTGAAAAATTGCAGAATAAATGCTGGTGAGGATGTGGTGGAACAACTGAGCTCTTACACATTTCCTCTGGAAAGCAAATGGTATAGCGACTTTAGAAAATAGTTTATCAGGTTACACAAAGTAAAACATACACCTACAGTATTACCAGCATTCTCATTTCTAGGAAATGGAAACTCATGTCTCACACAACAGACTTGTACATAAAAAGTGAGAGCTGCTTTATTCATAATTGCCAAAATTTGAAAGCCCTCCAGATTTCCTTCAACTAATTAATTGATAAACAAACTGCTGTACTTCCATATAATAAGATGACTTAAAAAAAAACTCTTGATTCATGCAACAAAAATAGATGAATCTAAAAATGAAGGAAGACCAAAAACTACATATTGTATGATTTTATTTACATTCCTCTGAGAAAGGCAAAATTATAGGAGAAAAAAGAGATTGGTGGTTACCTGGGGCTGGAAAATGGGGAGAGGTATTATCAATGAAGAGGTAGCATGGGAAAATGTAGGGAGTCATGGTATCGAAGTGGTGAACACAAGACTATGCATTTGTCAAACCCAATAGAACTGTACAACAAAAAAATATATTTTTATGGTACATAAACTTTAAAAAAATCTGCCGGAGTGTAAGTACAAAGATGAAGTTCATACTTCAACAAATGAATCTGACTGTATTACAGGTGAAACATATGCCTACATAGAAGAGGGGAGGGGTGCAAAGAGCTGGCCAGAGTAACAATATGCTGACTTGATTTTGTAAAGCTAAAGACCAGAACGACTGCAATTTTAGTTTTGACTAACTTGTTTATTTCTACAATCTTGATACATAGGGAAATGATACCTATGGAAATCTACAGTTCTCTAACAATTTGTTATTTGATCTAGAACTTGCAATTTCTCTATATTTTCTGATTTGCCATGTCCAACTGCCTCTACTTGGCTTTCAGGCAATATTCACCATCATTAGGACCCACCTTATGTAATTAACTTTACTTTAAACTCTCTTGTAACCTTCCTTTCTTAGTCTATTCATTTTGCCCCCTTCATGTACCACACCATACTTCCTCTGCCAGATTGAGGACATATTCCCTCGGATTTTTAAATTCACCTTGCTCTTAAATTTGCCTCCACCTCTGCTCATCTGTGGTTTGTCCCTGACCATTTCTAAACTCTCCTCCTGCCTCCCATTTCTGCTGGTAGTAATTGGCATGTAGCTAATACGAAGAGAGGATTTTTGTGTGCAGGCATTTTTCTTGGTGTTTATAGTATCACACTTAATCCTCATCTCAAATTCCAAGGCATTTTCTTCTCTGAAATTTTTTTTTTTTTTTCCGAGACGGAGTCTTGCTCTGTAGCCCAGGCTGGAGTGCAGTGGTGCGATCTTGGCTCACTGCAAGCTCCACCTCCCAGGTTCACGCCATTCTCCTGCCTCAGCCTCCCGAGTAGCTGGGACTACAGGCGCCTGCCACCACGCCTGGCTAATTTTTTGTATTTTTAGTAGAGATGGGGTTTCACCATATTAGCCAGGATGGTCTCGATCTCCTGACCTCATGATCCTCCCACCTCGGCCTCCCAAAGTGCTGGGATTACAGGTGTGAGCCACCGTGCCTGGCTCTTCTCTGAAATTTTAGTATATAATCTATACCATTTATAAATTTGGGTCAAAGACTTAATGTCTGTATCATATATATGTCAAAGTCATTTATAAAAAAGCCTGGGAATGACCTTTGCATGAACAACAGTTTCTGGATGGCAAGGCCTTACATCGTGCCTGACACATACATACTTAAAGATGATATATTTCAATTTGTAAGTTTTCAGAGGTGGAGCTGAAGAAGTAGGTAATATGTTATTGCCATAATGAAAACCATGCTTATTAAATTGACTTATTTACTCTCATATGACATATTGTACTTTTAATTTATAAAGATTTATTGGGAAATCACGAATATATGTATTCATACATGTGTTTTTGTGTGTGCATGTGTGCAAATTGTGATAAGTCCTTTGAAGAAAATATTCATATATACCTATCTTGTTTTTTAAAAAGTAATTTGAGCTGAAAATCACAAATATATACTGATTTTCTACCAATGTGGTGTAGTGGAAGTGTAGAAAGTAAGGCTCCTGAATTCAAAGAAGTCTTTCCATATGTTTGGGTAGGGGAGATGACAAGCGCGCGCGCACACACGCACACACACACACACACACACACACACCCCCTCTATTATAGCACAATGAAAGACATTGTATAATTAAGTAATATTTGAGTTCAGAAACGGGCTTGCTGACTGGCCAACGTGTACCTAACTATTTGCTTAATTTTTCCGAAGATAGAATGCAGTAGTCCTTGAACTACAGATAAAACCTGCATCGTCAGAGGTAAACAAGAAAGCAGATCAGGCAGAAGACACACTATTAGCAAGAGCCTGGAAGGGGAAGTTTGAGTAGCAAGTACAGAGCATGCTTGGACTCCTCACAGCAAGGCAGCAGTTTGTTTTCTACATTGTGAGTTGAAGCTTCCCACTGTCAGAGCACCTGTTTATGAGCTTTAGTCTTAACTGAAAATTTAGCATGGCAGACCTTTCCTCTCATCCACAAATCTAAATGAAAAGAGAACAATGGGCTCAAAAGCTAAAACAATGGCATAGCCCCTCATCAGCTAACATGTGTTATTACCCAAAATTATAGTAAGTTGATTTATTAATAACGGGCTTTCTACTGAACACTTCCTCTGAGTCCCTTCAGAAACTCTTTGAGAAGACCCTGAAAACAAAATGGAGTGATTCAACTAAAAATGGAAAAATAAATGGATGTCAGTTCTGCCCATTGAAACAGGAAAGAAAGGGCCCTCTGGTTGCTGCAGAAATGAACACGTGCTTTCTCTGCTGGACTCAAACCTGTGCTTAAGATGCGTAATAACGGCCTCCAATCCCTGCGGTTAATCAGTATTCAAGTGCCTTATTTAATTACATGGCAACGGTTCCTTTGTAATTCCTTTGCTTTCCCCAGACATACCTAGTAACATTTGTTCAAACCATAGTGCGTTTCCAATTAATATATCAAAAGGCACAAGCTTAAGCTTTGACATTCGTAGAAACCTTTGACTTGGAAGTATGTTTTCTAAAGAGACTGACTACTGTGCTTGACCTTGGAGCCCTTAGTTAGGAAGGAGAGTATTTTATTTTAGATTCAACTTAAACTGTTTTCTGTACTTGCTATTTGAGTGGCTGACTCTCAGCATTTGGTCCATTTTGTTAAAATGTCTTCAATTTTCTACCTCAAGACTATTAAAATTATTTCCTCTGAATGATGACAGTAGACCTAGATCTTCACACAAAGACAGAAAAGATCAGCGTTGATTCAGAAGTTAAATACCCGCATTTTACTAAGATGCGCTTTCGAAACTCAAGTCCAGAGCAGATGAGTCTGGACTTGCTTGCTGGTTAAATATAAGCAGGAGTTATATTCTTGTAAATATCATTCTATGTGGGTGATCAAAACTGGTGTCTATTGCATGCTCATTTTATTTTTGTTTTTATTCTCTATTTTCAAGGCTACACATAAATTTTAAATCTTTTATCACTTTGCTGTGAAGGGATTTGTCTGAAGCTAATGCCTAATTTTTCAGATGATGTTTTTCTTCTATACAAAAGCCAGATATTGAGAGTTTTAACATTTCTTTTTCCTCTTCCTAATAATTGGTAGCTATTAGAATGCTAAAATGAATGCTCACCGTTATATTTTTTAAATGTTCTTTCAGGGCCTTCTTTCTTAAACTATGTTGTGAGAATAAATAAGTTTTAGAGTTTTACAATTTAAGATTTTTTTGCAAGATACCTCACATTTTGTATTTATTTTGCCATGCTTTAGCAAAGCACTTTGCAGTCATGTACGAAAGTTTCCAATTAATTTATCTGCTTTAAAATACTGTCTTAAGATGACTAAAATGCTGCCTTCCTTACCATTGAATAAGATACTATTCTTTGATGTTAAAAATTGATTAGTTCCTTTCGCTTTATTACTCTTCCATTCACACGTTTATTTGTTTTAAATGATATTTAAGAAAGCACTTCATTTTCTTAGAACTAGTCATGTAGGAGAGACAAGTCCAGAATTTTAAATGAGTTTAGAGCTGTATAACCCCATTATTCCTCACCACTAGATGAGGATGTGCAGATTTTGTGCTTTTTCAAATTAGTTATACGTGGAGTGTTCCAAGCTCCAGATGAGCTTATCAGACTAAGAGGAAATTGACTGGCTCAAAGAGAACTTCCTATTCTAAATTTCACTGGTATTGTCATCATTGTCTATGGCTGGCTGATTTAACGTGCATTAGTATAGGGACGTGTATCCTCTAAGCAACAAAGATGTATTTAACCTCAGACCTGGCCCACTCAACTACAGAAATCACAACGGGAGACAAAACAGTCTCCCGTTTCATGGATCTTCTCTTCCGCAAGTAGTCCATAGACAGAATTTGGGGGGAATCTTTGAACCTAGATGTAAAGAGAATTTCATTTTTATTTCCACTAACCTCTAACTGAAATTTAGCATGACTTTCAATTTTGAATGAAGCACAAACTACAGCGGTTCCTTAATAAAAATAACAGATTTTCTCACATCATATTACAATGATTGCAGGAATTTCAAAGTGCCATTTTCGTTCCTTACTACATCAAAATTCTAGTAAATATTTAGCTCACTGGTAGATGTTTTATTTAATGCATCACCAGAGAGGCACATATGTTACTGGATTGGAAAAGTGTATTAGTAGGATTATCGTTTACATCAATGTGATTGTATTCCTTAATTACCATATGTATTTTATTTTATTCCTTTAAAAACCAGGGTTCTATTGGCATTATCAGATTGCAAAAAGGCCCCAAGGTGCAAACAAAATTAAGCGCCTCATCCCTAAGGTATTTCACTGGTACTTGAATATTTTCAGGCTTTATCCAAAACAATATTTGAAAATGTGAACTTTTTCAATGTAGATTCTGGATCGCATTCAACTTCTTCCTAAGTTTACAGATAATTATGTAGATATTTAAATTTCTCCCTCTCTTGCAGTTATTTCACTCTTTCACTCCCTTACCGCTGTGACATTCTAACTTTATTTCATGTCTGCTTGTAAGTAATGCCAGGTTCACGTCTTGACCTTCTTCCATGCTCTCGTGACCATAGTTAGATTGTCCAGCTGGACTGTAGATTAACTGTGTTCTCTAAGGAGTTGTGCAATGCCAAGATTCATAAAGCTTAAGATGAGAAAATATCCCATATGGAATTTACAAATTCTTCTTCATTATCCTGTGTTCATTATTGACCAAATAAAAATAAGCAAAGGATAATAATATTTTTTAAAGAGGAGAATCATGTCTTTTCAACATATTGTATTCATTCCCTTGAATGAAATCTTAATAGGTCTGTGTCTGCCCTAATGCAGACAATTGGCCACAAGCCCAAACACTGAGAAAGAAGAATTTTGACACTGTCAGGGATTTTTAAAAACATAGCTGGTAACCCCATTATTACAGTGATAATTTTATTTTAAAATAGTCACACAGAAAAAGGGCAATGCTTCATAAAGAAGAAAAGATATACAGGGGCGAAATTTTAGGCATTAATTTAAGTGCTTACAATTGAATGAATAATATTAAAGCCAATCCCTCTTCCAATCTACTTACAAAAGACATCTAACCAAAGAAAATTTGTAGATGTGATGGGTATTTCAGAGTCTGGTAATAGTGGACTATATAATTCAGATAAACCTCTCTGAAGACAGACGAAAAAAATGCTTGAATATTTCAGAATGCTAACAGGATATTGAAGACTTAAGGGGTCAAGTTCAGGGAAAGGAATAAACAGAAAGATGGCCATTTGGGGCCAGCCCTCCTCTATGGATATCAGCATTTTAAGCATCTGAGAGGGTTAAGAGCTAAGGAGATCATTTGACAGCCTTGTGAATCTAAGGACAAAATGAGCCTAAGGCCCACCAAGGGGTCAGCCTGGCAAACACTACTTATTTGGCATAGGAATCCTCAAGAAATATATCCTGGGAGTAAGGATAAACTAGAGATATCCTGGCCCTTCCAGGATTGGAAGCCCAGCACTAAATTATGTCAATCTTAAAATCAGATTAAGTGGATCCAGGAGAGCTTGTGCTCCTAGGTACCCAGAATGAAATGCAAATCCTCTCCAAAGTATTCTTGTCTTAAGCCCCAAATTATGTTTACAAATTTTCATATTCAATATCTGGGGTTAATAGAAAATGCACAGACAGAGAAGGAGAAAATATACCATAAGCAACTAACAAGAGGAGAACAAGAAATAAATAGAAACTGATTCACAAGGACAACTGTGATGGGATGCCCATATCTGGCCACTGGCTCTTTTCTTTCTATCCTCCTGCCTATACATGGGGTCAACCAAATGCCTCACATAGGTCTAGAGCGTGTACCTATGTGATCATCCCGGGGTCTTGCGGTCCGGCCTATTTGATAAAGCAGTTATCAATCAGACTGCCAAAGAACCATCACTAGAATGTTCAAGTAAGTAAAAGATAAGATATAAATTTGAACAGTGAACTAGAAACAATAAACAATAAAGAAACAGTGAACTAGGAACAATAAAGTAAATTATAAAAGAAAAAAATTAAGACTGAAATTCAAGAACTTTGAAGAGAGAATTAGTGAAGTAGAAGATTGGCCAGAATAAAATGACCAAAAAAAATGTTGAAAAGTTAAAGGATGGAAAATATAGAAGCAGAAGTACCAATCAGGCAATGCTCTTTTACCAAGGAGCCAGGCGTATGTAATTGGAGTTCAGAAAAAGGAAGAAAATGAGAGAGTGATGATGTTGGAAGCAATGAGAGCTGAGAAATTTTCAAAATGGATGAAAGACACCAAATCAAAAATTCCATACCCCTATAAACTCCAATCAGGGTGAATAAGAATGTGATTAAAAGACACTTAAACACACCTAGGTAATCAGCTGAAAATCAGACCCAACAGAAAATTATTGAAAGCACCTAGAGACAAAACACTAATTTCCTTCCAAGGTGCAGTCATTACATTGAGAGTTACTTCTCAACTCAGAAGATGGAATTCAAAAGACAACAGAGTGAATTCAAAATGCTTTTAAAGAACTCCTGGCCAGGCTTGGTGGCTCACGTCTGTAATCCCAGCACTTTGGGAGGCCGAGGCGGGCAGATCACGAGGTCAGGAGATAAAGACCAGCCTGGTCAACATGGTGAAACCCCATCTCTACTAAAAATCAAAAATTAGCTAGGTATGTTAGTGTGTGCCTGTAATCCCAGCTACTCAGGAGGCTGAGGCAGGAGAATCACTTGAACCGGGGAGGTAGAGATTGCAGTGAGCTGAGATCGCACCACTGCACTTAAGCCTGGTGACAAAGCCAGACTCAGTTAAAAAAAAAAAAAAGGCCAGGCTCGGTGGCTCATGCCTGTAATCCCAGCACTTTGGGAGGCCAAGGTGGACGGATCACGAGGTCAGGAGATCAAGACCATCCTGGCTAACATGGTGAAACCCCATCTCTACTAAAAATATAAAAAAGTAGCCACGTGTGGTGGCAGGCGCCTGTAGTCCCAGCTACTTGGGAGGCTGAGGCAGGAGAATGGCGTGAAACTGGGAGGCGGAGCTTGCAGTGAGCTGAGATGGTGCCACTGCACTCCAGCTTGGGCGACAGAGTGAGACTCTGTCTGAAGAAAAAAACCTATCGGGCCTCCTACCCCAGGAGTCTGCATACTTTGGAGTGCTTTCTTCAAAACTTTTGAGTCCTTCTCTGGTACCTGGGCTAGCTGGGCTGGCAATGCCTACTTTGAAATTGTCTAAGTTCCTCCCTGGTAGCTGTGACCTGCAGCATGTCAGTGCTGTCTCACTGGGCTCCCTGAGCCTGGGATGCACCCATCTGGCCCCTGGCTCTTTGCTCTCTGTTTATACATGGGGGTCAACCAGATACCCCACATAGCTCTGGAGCTTGTGCCTACGTGATCATCCTGGGGCCCTGGGCCTGGGGCCCGGCCTGGTCTGGGAGGACTGTCTGGTTAATGGACATTTTCTGCTCACTGGCATGAGCTTGGGCCACAAAAATGATGCTGACACAGGGGTAGCAGTGGGCATTCTCTACTTGGGGCACCCACTGCCACTGGCCTCAGGATGTTGGATCTCCCCACTTGGGACTGTGTGACAGGTAGTCATCCAGGGTGGCCACATGTATCTTCTCTGAGGGCTTTTGAGACCACTGTCCAGCAAAGGCAACAAACCATGCCCATCAGTGTCCTCTCCTGACTCTGACTGGTGAGGAGCCCTTGTGCTCTTGGCCTGTCTCAGCTGTGTGGGATGCGGGAGGCACGTTCTTTGTGTAAATGGCATGGCTCTTCTTGCTCTGCCACGCCCCCTAGATTCTTACACTGGTATGTTCTCACAAGTCAGGGTGTGGTTTGCATCAAAACAGAGTCAAGAATAGCTTATACTTTGAGAGCAAAAGAGCAAGTGTGATATTGATAGAAGAATAAGCAAATGGACAAACCAAATGGAATAGAGATCCTAAGACACAATGATGCTTCCCCAGAAACCTGTTATTCTAAAGTTGCATTGAAAACATGATGAAAAGATGCGTTGTTTGGTATATAATTGTAGGACATTACTTTTTTCTGTATAGAACATAAAATAAAATAGGATCCCTATGCACATTACCTAGAAATCAATTCCAGGTTGATTAAAAACATAAATATGAATAAAATAGAAACATTAACTAACACATATGTAAGAAAATATCTCTATGACCATTAAATCCATGATCAGTAGATAATGATATGTTGCTCAGCCTCATTTGTTATTAAAGAAATAATTGTAAATGTACACAAAAACGAGATGGCATGTCATGCATGTTAGATTGGAAACATTTTAAAGATCCCACTAAATATGAAGTATTTGTTAAGTGTGGGGGGTCAAAGATTGCTTTACACTGACAGTTGGAAAATCATTACGGGTAATTGGTAAAGCTGATGGTGTACATCCTCTATGTCCAAACAATTCTACTTTTAGACAAATATACAAGAAAAATTTCACTTATGCATTCAAGAAGACATTTCTAAAAATGTTCATTGCAATACCTCTTTTGCTAGTGAAGAATTTATGAGAATCCAAATGTTCATCTGTAGGGGAATTGATAAATAATGGTTGATTTTTTTCTGTATGTGTGTGTGTTTGTGTGCTGAGAGGGTTTTAAAGTGGCAACAGCCCAGTAGCAATGAGTACACCCAGCACCCTCGTCTTGGTCTCTAAATATGATTTTCTAATAAAATAAACCAGGACTCCTTTAAGAAATGGCTGATTCTAGGACTAGGGGAGGGAATATAGGGAAAATAGAGGAAAATGTAGGCAAATGGAGCATCCTGTAGTGCCAGGAAGTAAGAAAATGTTAAAAGACACAAGGATGGGGCACATAAAAGAAATAAAAGAGCTCCCAATGGCCAAACAGTTTGAACAACAAATTAATAATGAAGCCAGCCCAGTGGTGTGCACCTGTAATCCCAGCTACATGGGAAGCTGAGGCAGGAGGATTGCTTGAACCCATGCGTTTGAGACCAATCTGGGCAATGTGTTGAGACCTCCATCTCAAAAAAATTGATAATTAAATTTATTGAAATTTAGCCCCCAAAATAAAATATACATGAGTCCATACAGATATAAAGATTGAATATATAAATAAATGGGGAGGGAAGAAACACAAGTATTCCTGTCAGAAGAATTCAAAATAATTTCTGTAGATACTTCTTGCTAGGAGGTGGAGCTTAACCCCACGCCATTCCCACATGAGTGTGGGCTGGACTTAATGATTTTTTTTAAGACTAGAATATGAAATGGGGGAAATAAAATATCTTTACAATGGTGAGACCTGACAAACTTGATGGCATCCAAGTGATCAAGGTGACCCTCACCAGTGGTTAGCCATGTGGACAGCGTGATATGATGTGTTGAGAATAGCACATCACCTCTGTGGTAGCCCCTAAAACACTCATGCACATGTTTAGCCACAAGAAAACATCAGGCAAAACCAGATTGAGGATATTTAACGGGGTACCTGACCAGTACTCCTCAAAACTGTCAAGGTCGTCAAAAACAAGGCACGATTAAGAAACTGTCACAGATTAGAGGAAACTAAGGAGAGATCACAGATAATCGTAGTGGGATCCAAGGCTGAATTCTGGAACGGCAAGAGGGTACTAGCAAAACTCGGTAAGTCTGGAGCTATTAAAGAGTAGTACACCAATGTAGTTTGTTAGTTTTGTCAATGTACCAGGGTAATGGAAGATTAACAATAGGGCGGAAAGGGTCAAACGTAGATGGGAACTCCGTACCATGTTTGAAACTTTTCTGTAAATCTGATATTATTCTAAAGCAATTTTTTTATTTTCCTTTTTTTTTTTTTGGTGGTGGTGTTGTTTTGAGACAGACTGTGGCTCTGTCACCCAGGCTGGAGTGCAGTGGCACAATCTCAGCTCATTGCAACCTCTGCCTCCTAGGTTCAAGCAATTCTCCTGCCTCACCCTTGGGAGTAGCTGCGATTATGGGCACGCGTGACCACGGCTGGCTAATTTTGTAGTTTTAGTTTTACCATGTTGGTCAGACTGGTCTTGAACTCCAGCCTCAAGTGATCCACCCAACTTGGCCTCCCAAATTGCTGGGATTACAGGTGTGAGCCACCACGCTCGGCTCTAAAGCAAATGTTTATTAAAAAAATAATTAACTGCCACTTACTACACACCTACTGGAATGGGCAAAATCCAGAACACTGACTCCAGCAAATGCTGACAAGGATATGGAGCAGCAGAAACTCTTATGCATTGCTGATGGAAATGCACAATGGTAGCACACTTTGGAGACAGTTTGGCAGCTTCTTACAAAACTAAACATACCCTTACCATGTGACACAGCAGTCACACTCCTTGGTATTTGCCCAAAGGAACTGAAAACATGTCTACCCAAAAGCCTGCACATGGATGTTTGTGGCAGCTTTATTCATAATTACCAACACTTGGAAACAACCAAGATGTTATTCAGTTGGTAAATGAATAAGTCAACTTTGGTACACCCAGACAATGGAATATTATTCAGGGCTATTAATAAATGAGCCATCAAGCCATAGAAAAACATGGGTGAAAAATTAGATGCATATTACTAAGTGAAAGAAGCCAACTGAAAGGGCTATAACTGTATGATTCTAACTATATGGCATTCTGGAAAAGATAAAGCTATGGCGACTGTACAGAGAACAATGGTTGCCAGGGGATGGGAGCAAGGTAGGAGCAAAGTGGATGAATAGGTGGAGCCCAGAGGATTTTTTGGGCATTGAAACTACTCTGTATAACATTAAATATGCAATATAATATTAAATATAAAATATGGATATATGCCATACGTTTGTCCAAATCCATAGCAGGTACACACCAAGGGTGAACCCTACTGTGAACCATGGACTTTGTGTGACAACAATGTGGTAGTAAATGCACCACTCTGGTGTGGGATGTTGGTAATAGGGAGGCCATGCATGAGGTATCTCTGCAACTTCCTCTCAATTTTACTGTGACCCGAAAACTGCTCTAAAAAATAAAATCTTAAAAAAAAATCTTAGGCTAGTAGATCTGGGTGGAATCTTATACCAGTGGTTCTATAACAATGGTAAATATCAGAAACACTGGAAAATTATTAAATGCACGTTCCAGGGACTTTCTGCCAAGTCTCAGAAGTTGTATTTTAAGAGGACTGCCCTGGGGCCTTGGAATCTGTGTTTTTAGTAAAAGCTCCCAGATGTATTGAATATTAGTGATACATATAAATGAAATTATAGTTGAGAACACTGCTTCCAGAAAATTAATGAAAAGCCAGTGATCGTGCAGCTATTTGTTTGCTGAGCTGCAACCAGAAACCAGGTCTCAAAATCCCTCAAGAGAGGCAGGAATGGCTGCTTTATAGTTCTGAAATTATTTCCAACTATTAATGGACCTATGGATCCTATTATCATGAAGAAATGAACATTGACACAAACAAACCCCAGGGCCAAAGCAGGTAAGAAGGTGAGAAATGCAGCGGTAATAGCTGTGAGGGCCACGGGTCTGCCACGTTTTGGAATTCCAGAGATTTCCAGTGTGGTGTTTTCTCCTTCGCAGTGACTGCAAAGGACAATAGAATTTCTCCTCCTCAAGGCACCTGCTGAGCCCTAACTGCCTTCAGACTTCCAGATGTCGCTAAGTCTGTTTGCCTGCACATATTATAAGATAAACATTCAAAAAAGACAGGAAACTGGACCCATTGCCTTCTTTTCAGCTTCTGCTGGTAATGCACTTTAAGACCTTAGGTGGTGCAGTGATTTTTTGCCCCATTATCAAGCTCGAAGATATTTTAAGGTTCCATAAGTCATATTGTACAGTATGTATTATACAACTTTACAAAAACATTAAATACTTTAATGTTTAAAGTATTAAGCCAATTAAATGGATTTCTACACAATGGGAATATTTCCAGACCCACCTTTTCTGGTCCTTTCTATATTTTTTCTAAATATGTTTGTAGCTTATCTTTTTATCCTAATACCAGGGTTTTTGACAGAGCAAAATTTTAATGTTGATGAAATCCAACTTAACATTTTTTTCTTTTATGGATCTTGCTTTTGATATCATACCTAAAAACTCATTCTCTAGACTGTTGTCTGAAAGACTTATTCCCATGTTTTTCCAAAATTTTTATAGTTTTATATTTAAATCTATTTTGAATTAACTTTTGTGCATGGCATGCAATATAGATTAAGGTTTGGTGCGGGGGCTATGAATGTCCAATTTTTCAAGCACCATTTGTTGAGAAAGCTATCCTTCCTCCATTGACTTGGTTTTGTTCCTTTGTAAAAAAAAAAAATCGCTTAGACATATTTGAATCTACTTATGGAGTCTCTGTTCTGTTTCATTGATCTGTGTATGTACCCTCCACCAATAGTAAACTGTCTCAATTACTGTAGCTATATAATTAATCTTAACATCAGGTAGAGTGCTTCCCCCTATTTTAATTCTTTTTTGAAATTGTTTTAGCTAGTCAAATTCCTCTACATTTCCTTATAACTTTTGGAATAGCTTATCTTATGTACCAAAAAACTCTAGCCGGAATTTTATAAGGAACCAAGGAGAATTGACATATTTGTTGTACTGAGTCTTCCAAAACAGGAACACCGTGCATCTCTCCATTATTTATATATTTATTAGTATGTAAAAAAATATGTAGAAAAAATGACTGATTTTTATGTGTTGATCTTGTATCTTATGACCTTGCTGAACTTCTTCATTAGTTCTAGAAGTTAGTTTTTTTATATAGATTTTTGGGGATTTTATATGTAGACAATTAGAGAGTGTTTTCTTTCTTTCTTTCCAATCCATACGACTTTGATTTCCTTTTTATGCCTGACTGTACTGGCTAAAACTTCCTGTACTGTGCTAGAGTGGTAAGAATGAACATCTTTGCCTTGGTCCTGATATTGGGGATGAAGCACTTAGTCTTCTACTATGAAGTGTGATGTTAGATGAAATATTTTATTTATAAAACCAAGAATGTTTTTCTCTATTCCTAATTTTCTAAGAGTTTCAGTTATAAGTAGATATTAAATCTTGTCAGAAGCATTTATCTATCAAAGATAAGATCATGTTTTTCTTCTTTAGTCTGTTGTTATGGTGGATAACATTGATATTTAATCATTGCTAGAATAAATCCCATTTTGGGGTTGTATAGTCCTTTTAACAAATGGCTAGATTCAATTTACTATTTTTTAAAATCATTTTTCATCTCAATTTATAAAAGATACGGTAGTTTTTTTGTACTTTTTTAGTTTACCTTGGTATTTAGGTGATATTAACCTTATAAAATATTGTGGGAACTATTTCATCCTTATTTGTTTTTGACAAATATTGTTAGAATTGATGCTAATATTTGGTGAAACCTCCGTTAAAGCTGTCAGAGCATGAAGGCTTCTTTTCCAGAAGGTTTAAAAATTGTATATTTAATTTGTGTAATAGAGTAGTATTCAGATTACTTATTTTGTATTGACTGACGTTTGACAATTTCCTTCTGGTGAATCCAAGGTACTGTCTAGTATCCTTTTATTTAACCTTTAGTATTTCCTGTAGAGAAGGTTTACTAGTGACATTCTCTCAGTTTTAGTTATCTGAGAATGTCTTAATTTCTCCTTCATTTTTTTCCAAAGCTATTTTTGCTGACTGTAGAATTCTTGGTTAGCAGTCTTTTTCCTTTAGCACTTTGTTGAGCAGGTTGGTGAAAGAGAGAGAGAGAGCATGCGTGCGCGCGCTCGTGTGTGTGTGTTTGTGTGTGTGTGTTGGAATGCTTTCAGTGCTTTGGCAGATAGTTTACAAGCCTGCCTTAACCTTCATTCTAAAGTTCGTCTTTCACAGAGATTGAAGATCCATCAGAGATGAGACATTAGGACCGTTTGTGCCTTTTCTGGGCATGCCTACAGCCCTGCACATGAGTATGCCCTTATAGATCTTCAGTTAGATGTTAGAGCTTTTCGAAGCACTGTATTTACAATCTCAATCCTCCGTGGTATTTATTTAAGGATTTTCACCAGCCTCTTGCTTGCCCGACTAGCATCACCACCTCAGGCATCCAGGATGTTAAATGACTGTGGTTAGTAGTTTTGGACAAACACTCTGTGGATATGGCTTTCTTCACTGAACAAGCTCTGATTCAGGTCAAATAAAAATAAACCCTATGAACGAGGTTTTCTGACAGAGTAAAGAGGCCAGACAATCCTCCAAAGCTCCTAACCCATTCTGCCCCCACTACTTGTTGCTAGGCTGCTGGTTTTCATGGTTACCATAGTTATAAAGTTCCTCAATTCAAGGCTGTCACAGAAATGAGAAATGGGGAATGAGAACTGACCAACTTAAAATATTTAATACCCCATAGCTTCCTTGCGTTACTGAGATCCAGCTATTCTTCCTGAATGAACTCTGCTTCAACTGTTCCAAGTGTCTGGTTAATTTTCAAAGTTCTGAATAATTTGATTTTAACTTTTGTTGTTGCTGTTACCAGTATTCTTATTGCTTTTATGGAGGGGGAATTTCAAAGGCTTTTATATTACTCAGTTTTTTGCTTCTCTCAATATATTCCTGTGTTTTTAAGTGGTTGCCATAGGATTTACAATATACATATTAAATAAACTAAGCTCCCCTTCAAATAACACCATACCATTTAACATGTACTTCAGATGCCTTTTCCCGGCGTATCCTCAGCTTCTCCCTCTTGTTCTTTATGTACTGATGGCTACACCCAGTACATTATTACTATTATCACTTTGAACAGTTACATTTTAGATCAATTGTGAATAAGAAAAATAAAAGATTTTACTTTACCTTAATTTCTTCTTTGTCCAATGCTCTTTCTTTCTTTACGTAGGTTTAATTTTGCATTATGTTACTTTTTTAATTTTTCTTCTGCTTGAAGAACTTCTTATATTTATTTCTGGGCAGGTCTGCTGCCATTTTATTCCCTAACTTTTTATTTTTCTGAGTCTGCATTTCTCATTCACTTTTTTCAGTCATGCAAGTTTCCTAATTAAACTTTATATTTTGAGATAACTGTAGAGTCACACGCAACCGTAAGAAATAATACAGGAGCTTCCACGTTCCCTTCCCTCATTTCCCCCAGTGGTAACATCCTGCAAAAGGATAGTACAATACCAAAACATTGACACTGATAGAGTCAAGACACTGAACATTTCCACCATTGTAAGGATCACTCATGCTGCCCTTTTTTTAGCCACATTCACTCCCTCCTGTCCTTGACCCCTGGAAATCACTAATTTGTTCTCTATTTCTATAATTTTGGCATTTCGACCATATATAAATGGTATGATACCAGATGTAACCTTTTTGAATTGGCCTACTTTCAGTCAGCAGAATTATCTGATACTCGTTCAGATTGTTCTTTGACTCTGTCCTAAATAAATAAAGCGTGTTTGTATTGTGTCATCCATTCACAGAACATAAATCAGTGAACTAAGCTCATGGATTAGAGGTAGGTGGTAAAAATGGGAAGAGGAAATCAGATGTTCTTGGCAGCTCTCACACACTTGAACATGGAAGAGGCAGCGTGGTCTTAGACCTTTGTGCTGAGCATTCTAATGCAAAGCCATCCTGCAGGGCTTTGTATTTGAGCTGGCTTTCATCTTTCCTCCTGTAACAGCTCAGTAAAGGACTAGGATTTTGTATCATCAATCATTTCTTTGAAGGAAAAAAACAAATATTATGACTTCCCTTAAGGAAATAAAAAATTAATGTGTTATTTTTGTTTCAGTATTTTTTACTCCAAATTTTAACCTTGCATGTCCAGTTACAAATGATATATTTGCTCTCTTAAAACAATTCACAGTAAAGTAACGGTTTTCTTTGCTTCCTGTTTATTGCAAATCGCTGTGGAAATAAATATAATTAATTACAAAGTTATTTTTAATGTGTTTTGTCTAAATTTGTTTTATATTTATTTTTTCAAGTCAAAGCAACCAAAAAAATGAAAAGATGCATAATCTCTTTAGAACAAATAGCAAATGAGCCAATAAATAGATTATAAATCATACTTTATCCATTTTAGCAGTGTTTAAAAAAGTTTTATAGATAATAATGTACAGTTACAGGAGATTTTCATTTACAGTAATTCATGATTAAAGTATATTCGATGAAGTAATTACAAGTCTACCATATCATTTTATTTTAAGACTATACATCTCAAATTTGCCATTAGTTAAGGCAAAAAATGTAGAAGAAAAGCTTGACCAAGGTTAATAAGGTCAATTAGAGGACAACAAACTTCACTAGAATTAGAGATATTAGAGAAAGATTTACAATTATATGCAGATTGCATAGTTTAGGGGGAAAACAGCGTATTTTGAAAAGAAAAAACAACGTGTGTGATAACATTAGAAATGAGCTGTCACCTGTGCTTAATGTAGCACACAAAACATCATTATTTTCAAGTTGTGGTTACAGCTTAAATCACATTTGGGTAGATAACTTAAATGCATACTTTCACATTTAATTGGGCCCTTATTTTTAAAACTGCATTCAGATCAGTGTGTATAAGTTGTGGTTGATTTTAAGACGGAGAATTGCAGAGGGAGCTGAGAATGTAAGTCCCAGCTGCTGAAGCTTGCTCACAGAATAAAATTATTTATTCATCCAAGGCTGTAATTTTGCAGTTATGTCTAACTCAGGATGCACCCTTTTCATCTTTCGAACAACTATTTCTTTGGTTTGGAAAGAAGAAATGAGATACCAATTTTTCTACATTCCTATTTTTCTCTCAAATATTTTCAGTTAATTAATGTTCATGTTTAGAAGGACTAATTTGAATAAAGTGCTCTACTAGGCATCTGTTAGGTCTCTGATTTATTCTAGAAAATTAAATTTGTATGGATAAAATGTGCAAGGTGGAATTCCTTAGAGATGTTAATGCTCAGAGCCTTTCTTTTTAATTGTGAAGGAATTGTAGATTTCAGTGCTTATGTGGAATTACTGATTCAAACACTAGGTAACCTCTACTGAACTGAAGTTTTATTCTCAAGCTGCCTAAACTTTATGGAATAAGTATGTGTAATATTTTTAAAGCAAATGATGTAAACATTTTATTTCTACCTCTTCTCTCCCCTTGGGATCAGTTCATGTTATCTTGCTGGTTCATGAATGTCCCAAAGCCCTCATGGTTTCTCCCTTTCTGGCTCTTCTTGCCATCATCTGCCTCTTTCTTCCGTGCTGTTATTGTGCTCTCAGGTCACCTCTGTGGGCAGCCTACTGTTTATTCTAGTGAGCCATGACTTTCTCAACAGCCTGGAGGGGTTTCATTGGGAGATGGATTTTTTCCAAGTCTGGAAGAGGCCCAGACTTTACCTATTGTGATGCTTTAAGTGGGAGGGTCCTGCTGCTTATTTTAAATAAATGAAACAAGCATTTACAGATGGGGAACTCAAAGGAAATCCAGGGACTGGGGAGGACTTGGTACTGAGGAAGCATTCACTTAATCCATTTAATACGTTGAATTTGTTGGCATGTTCTGCGTAGTTTTGCTTAACCGGATGGTTGTGACTCAGTTATCCGGCATCACAGAGACCACCCTCTCATGAGCTGTCATGTCCCATGTCAGAGACTCTGACCATCTACTGTCCAGAGTGTCTCCGACATTCTCCTGCTGAAATGTCTTTGCTTTATCGTCATTTGCCTGCCCCGTGTTTTTCAGAAGCTTGGGCGACCCTGCCCTCCTAGCTCTCTAAAATAGGTGTCAAAGTCTTCAGAATAATAGCAATTCCCTTTCCGTTGGCTTCTTTCAGGATTTTTTCTTTATCTTTGATTTTCGGGAGTATGAAAGTGATCTGTTCAGGTGAAATTTTTACTTTTGGCATTTATCCTGCTTGAGGTCCTCTGAGCTTCCTGGATCTGTGGTTTCGTATCTGACATTAATTTGGGTAAATTATCAAGTCAATATTTTAATTTGATTATCAAAATTAGTATTAAAAAGTAAATTCATTTTAAATAAGTATTAAAGATGTTGTCTTTTCCTTTCTCTTTCTCCTCATATTCCCATTATGCATATTCAAGAATATTCTGTTCCATTATTTCTGTTTTTTTCTCTTTGCTTTGCAGTTTTAAAGTTTTCTATTTCTATCTCCTCAAGCTCAGAGATGGTTCTCCTGAGCTGTGTGCATCTCTAGTGAACCCCTGAAGGCATTTCTCATGGCTCTGACAGTGCTTTGGGTCTGGAGCATTTTTTTTTTGGTTCTTTCTTAGAATTTCCATCTCTCTGCTTATATTGCCTATCTGTTCTTGCATGTTGTCTACTTTATCCATTAGATCTCTTAGCATATTCATCATCGTAGTTTTACATTCCTAAATAAGAATGATATAATGGACTCTGGGGACCGGGGGAAAGCGTGGGGGCGGACGAGTGCACACTACTCAGGTAATGAATGCGCCACCATCTCCGAAATGCCCACTAAAAAACTTGTCCATGTAACCAAACACCACCTGTTCCCCAAAAACCTACTGACATTTAAAAAAATAAATTCCTGATCTAGCAATTCTAATAGCCCTTCCATAGCTGAGTCTCATTCTGACGCTTGCTCTGTTTCTTCTGTGAAAGGAAAACTTAAGACCCCAATCCACTCTGCCAAAAGAAAGATTAAGCTGAAAGTGGGGCCATGCAAGAAAGAGCCTTTCCTTTTGTCCTAAGCAGATAGCCACAGATAAAAGGTTAAAGATCTTCACAGGTAGCTACTCTATGGTCACCTTACTGAGCATGAGATAAATACATAATTGAGTATTCCCCTACCTGCTCCTTTCCTCTTGCAACATATGGATTACCATACCCCCCCCACTTTCTGGCCCACTTTTCCCATTCAAATGTTGAAGCCCTCAAAATCATCTTCAAAGAAAGGTACAGGCATCTGTCTCAGGAATATCCTTAACTTGGGCAAAGTAAACTCCTACATTGGTTGAGACCTGTCTCAGATACTTTTTCGCTTACACGTCAAACTGTGCCTATTAGAATGTCTTGTACTTTTTTCTTCATAGTCAGACAGGATGTACCGGTTAAGAGAGACTGCTGTAAACAGGCCTCTAATCATGTGGTGGTAAGATGTGGGTGGGGAAACTTCATCTAGTCCTGTGATTGGGTCTCAGCCTTTTAATGAGCCTGTGCCACTTGACTGAGAATTTCCCTACTTAGGTGGGATGCATGGCCTTTGGTGGGCTGGAGTTGAGTATTTCCCTGTCCTCAGATCAGTAGGGCTCTGATAAGACCCCAGCAGGTTAGGCTCTGTTTGAACAGTATCTGCCGAGGGCAGCCTTTGCTAAGAAGAACCGGATGCTGTGGCATATTTCAAAATGGTTCCTTTTCCTCTCCTTCTGCCAGAGCATGAGGGGCCTCCTATCTGATATTCACTGTAAGAATAAGGTAGAGCTTCGGGAGGTAAAACTCACAAAAGTGAGGGGGTTTTCGATGGCTGAGTCCCCCTGGAGTTTCTCTCTCTCAGAATCTTCCACTCTGAGCCTCCAGCAAGTCCATCAATTGTGGTTCAGTTTTCCCTGCCCTGGCGCTAGTTCCCACAGAGGTTTTAGCTTGTGGGTTTCTGCCCCGGTAAATTGCGATTCTTCCTATGTGCCAATCAGCCTGTCTATTTCAAGGATGGTGGTTTTGCCCTGTGACCTCACTTCTCTTGGGAATCCAAGAAGAGTTACTGATTTTCAGTTTGCTCAGCTTTTTACCTGTTTTTCACAATTCTCTTTCTAGGAATGTATATAAATAATAAGAGGTAAGTATATCCAAAGCTGCTAATCACAAAGAATCATTGGAAATGACTTAAATGTTCAATAAAGGGTGGCTATTTAATAAAATAAAGTAATCAACCCTTTAATGGAATTCTCTAGAGCAGTAGTTCTTAGCTGGAGGGGATATTACTGTCCCAAAGAACATATGGAAGTATCTGAAGATATTTTTGGTTGTCACAGTTGGGAGCTCTGGGTGCTGCTGGTATGCAGTGGGTAGAGCCCAGGGATGTTGCTAATTATCTTAAAATTGAGATTTCTGGCCCAGGAGCTATGGGTGCTGCTGGTATGCAGTGGGTAGAGCCCAGAGATGTTTCTAATTATCTTAAAATTGAGATTTCTGGCCCCATCAGGATACTTCTTAGTTGATGTTCTTGAGATGACTTAATGTGGGTGACACTCATCCCTCTTAAAATAGACAGCATCTGGCCTATGTATTTTCGATGACCTCTAGGTGACTGATGGCTCCCAAGCCTCCTTCTCCTGCCTCTGTTGGTGTTTCTCTCTCCAGCTCCACAGCTTTGGCTGGGTGCTGGGTGCAGTTTTCTGCTAGCAGGTCATGTTTTCCATCTCTAAAAGTCACTTCTGCTTCTCCCCACATCCATCCTTCCGTCACCCGGGGTCCAGGTGCCCTCAGGTCCACAGCTCATCGACCTTCACAGTGTGTCCATCTTCTCTCGTGTCAATCTATTTCCCCACAAGCTCCCTCAAATGCTCCTTCACTCTGGTTACTGCCACAATCTCTGATGGGGTCTCTACCTCTGTCATTTCAGCAACAAGATCATCTTGGGTCAAGTGTATTTTTCCTTTTTCCCCTTATTCCAGTGCGAAGACTGGACAGGGCTTCCCTTTGTATCAGACCTGCCAGGTGCCTGTCACTGATGTGAGGTGGCTGGTGGCTTGGTGCACACTTGACAAGCTGTGGCATGGGCTAAAGCCATCTCCCCATCTCCTAGTGACTACCCTTGGACTAGTCCCTTAGCTTCCTTGAGCCTAGGCTCTTGCCTATACTCGGATCATCCTATTTCCTGTAGGGCTTTTGCGAGGATCAGACAATATGGTGAGTGGGAAAGGTCCGTCACCTGCAGAGGCTCAGGAGATGTGCCTGAGATGCTGTGGGTTGGCCCCCACTGAAGATCCAGCATGAGCAAAAGCAACTCCTATAAAGCACTGAATGCTCACAGGAGAAACAGAGGAAGGCGGCAGCCCTGCCTCAGATGAATATGAAGGAGGGAGGCCTGATGACCGGCCAGGGGACCCCGTGAGCCCAGTGCGGCTCCAACAAGAAGCACTCCAGGCCATAGCAGCAGAGCTGGAAGATGGTGTTGCTCTGATGTAGTGAGGGGGAAATGGGAAGGGAAGGAGCAATCTCCTGGGAATGAATTTCACACTAAGAAACAAAACACAGCAAGGCTGTCCAGGAGGAGAGGTGCGTGGCCTCAAGAAGCAGGCCTGGCCCCCCAGACTCTTCCTTGACCCCTTTGCACCTGAGCTCCTCCATTCATAATGTGAGGAGGGAGTTACCTGAAAGCAGCAAGGGTGCAGCAATGGTGTCCTCCACAGAGACAGGCACCAGCCCTGACTCTGAGGATGTCACTGATTCAGCTGCCACTGTGCAGCAGAGCCACTCCCGGCCACAGGCACATTCCAATGGCCCCCACCGGTGAGGCTTTTGCTTGTGCAGCAGAGTAAGCCCCAGAGAGTCCCATATCCCCCATTAGCTTCTAGAGAAAGAGTGCATTAAGGAATTACTTGGTAAACATGTGAATAATAATTTTTAAAGGCATTGTTTTTACCTAAAATAAAATGTTTTCTTTTTCAACCTGGGGGAAGGGGAACCTCCGAGCAATTGTGGCACAAATGGAAGCAATCTTTAAACCAGATTTTATTGCGCTATCAATTTATGCCTTTTAAAAAAATAAAATTATTTAAGTCAGGACCCAGAGTCTGCAGGCATGAGTGTCAAGTCTCAGGAAGTGGTTGCCATGACAACTCGGGGCTTTGCAGAAGCTAGGCGGGCTGGCAGCTCAGGCTGAGTGGACCGCGGCAGGAGATGCCTCTATCAACAGTAATGTTACACCTATAGTTCCAATTCTGAATGCACAGGTACTGCCCCTTTCCTAACGTGAATATATCTCATTGTGTTGCAATTCATTTTTCAACTGCCACATTGGTACAATAGGTCTTCATCCTTGGAAAGGGAGAAGGGCTCATTTAATCACAGTCTGATTTGCCTTCTGCCTAAACACGAAGGGCTCCTGCACCTCCTGCATCTTCCAGCTCTGGCTCTACAGTGCCCGCTGGCCTTCTCAATGGTCCTGTCCTTGACCAATTCCCAACTTTCCAGGTACCCACGCCACAGCTTTCATGACCACCTGGCCCTCAGGCTTTTTGATATTTTGACCTTTGGTTCTTCTAACTTTGTTTTTCATGTTTTGTCCCCTGTTCCTTTTAAGACATCTCAATTGTCTAGCATAGTCTTTTTGTGTTAAACTGATGAGCATTAAGGAATAAATGGTTCCACATGGTCTCTGGATGCTGCTCTTCACTCCTGGGTGCCTAGCCTAGAGTTATTTGTGCTCACAAGAGGAAATACAAGTTGCTGTTACCAAAGGATGGAGCCTCCGAGTGTCGTAGGAAGCAAGGTACTAAACAGGGAGAATTATTGAGACTTTCAATAACTCCTCCATAGCCAAATCATGAACACCACATGGGAAGCTTTGTCCACTTAAACATAAAGATGGCCCCATTATGATTTTCACTAAAGGAGAAAATATAGCTTTAAGGTAAGAGATGGTTAGCAGGTAGTCAGCAAGATTCCAGTCCCATTTCACACTCAAGTAGCAGAAGGGTGGCTCAAAACCATGTTGAACTTTGATCACTGATGTTTAGAATTGCAACATATCAAGTTGCTCTTCTGACAAATGGGTTGGGAACTTTCTGACAAAAATTTATAGGATAGACTGGAAGAGCAGCATTTCTTTGATGTCTTTAAAACACTCCAAGAGACATGTATTTCAAATGTTTGATTTTTTTAAAAAAATCATAATCTCTTTTCCACTAACTTAAACACTGGGGTGTTACCATTCTGGGTGTAATAGCCAAGGCTGTGAAGAACACCAAGGGTTGTTTTCTTTCCTTGAAAACAAAAGAAAAACAATCAACTACTTCAATGCAGCATTTCTCTAGAGGGTAGACCCGCCGTGCAAATCCTTTTTTAAGAATACTCCTTCTCTCAACTTCTTTCTTTTTCCTCTGAATAGCCTTTCAGTTAGGTTTCTCAAACAGAATGAAAGACAGATTTTTAAATTATTAAAATAATATAAATCTCACTAAGAAAATGCAGGAAAAAGAAGAAAATATGCTATCAAATGTAGCCAAATAAGTGAAATAATCCAGACACAGAAAGACAAATACTGTATGATCTCATTTATAAGTGAAATGTAAAACAGTTGAACTTGGAGTGTGAAAGAAATGGGGAGATGTTTGTTGAAGAGTTCAACGTTTCAGTTATGCGAGATGAGTATGTTCTGGAGACCTAGTGACTATGGTTAATAATGCCTATTGCACACCTGGAATTTGCCAAGAGAGTAGATCTTAAGAGTTCTCACCGCACACACAAAAAATCTAGTAACCATGTGAGATGATGGACATGTTAATTAGTTTGATTGTGGTGATCTTTTCACAGTGTGTACGTATATCAAAACGTCAAGTTTTACACCTTAAAAGTATGTAACTTTTATTTGTAATTATACCTCCATAAATCTGGAAACGGTAATAAGTGAGTCAATGGTAAGAAGCTGGTGATTGTTAAAGAGGTGCAGGCAGGATACTTTGACTAAATTTATAGTTTCTCACATTTTCATTCACAAAACTATGTGACAAAGAAATACTAAAATGTTTAGTTAAGAAATAAAAGTAGTGCCAAGGAAATACACAAAAGAAGAAACAGTTCTGTGTGATAAGTAAATGTGCTCAGGGCTTGTGGATATTTGACACCTTCTTACACTCTTTGCTCATCCAGAAAAGTTAATGAGCCTTGTTTTGTTCCACTCGAATTTAAAACAAAAAAAAACAAGCTCTTAAATTTTGTGGAAAAGCATAGAAAAGTCTGTGTTCAGGTGCTCACCTTCTGAGTCCCTTGTGAAGGGCACACACTGCATCTGAAGACTGGTTTCCCTGGATACTGGCTCCTCGACCGATGACACATGCTGCTCACCACTGCTGAGTTGATAGTCAAGGCCAAGAAGAACGTCTCAATTCCCTGGTGCTCATCAGAAAGAAGGCCCACACATTGAATTAGCTTTGAGGACAGAGGAGTAACTCCCAAAGAGGAAAAATAATGACTTACTATTTATATCAATGGACAGTCTTCATCCCATTCTGTTTCCATCATTCGAAAACATTGTGGAAGAGAAAATTTGCCCAGTTTTAACCTATACAATATTCCCCAAAGAAGCATCCATGTAAGTGTGTCGCATATCCACTAATATTGAGTGTTCTAAGGCATCCATGGAGTGAGCTGCATATCCAACAATACTGAATATTCTAAGGCGTCCATGGGAGTGGGCTGTAGATCCACCAATACTGAGTGTTCTAAGATATCCATGGGAGTGGGCTGCGTATCCACCAATACTGAGTGTTCTAAGGCATCCATGGGAGTGGGCTATAAATCCACAAATACTGAGTGGGCTGCGTATCCATCAATACTGGGTGTTCTAAGATATCCATGAGAGTGGGCTGTGTATCCACCAATACTGAGTGTTCTAAGATATCCATGGGAGTGGGCTGCTATCTACCAATACTGAGTGTTCTAAGATATCCATGGAAGTGGGCTGCTATCCACCAATACTGAGTGTTCTAAGATATCCATGAGAGTGGGCTGTGTATCCACCAATACTGAGTGTTCTAAGATATCCATGAGAGTGGGCTGCATATCCACCAATACTGGGTGTTCTAAGATATCCATGAGAGTGGGCTGCGTATCCACCAATACTGAGTGTTCTAAGATATCCATGAGAGTGGGCTGCATATCCACCAATACTGGGTGTTCTAAGATATCCATGAGAGTGGGCTGTGTATCCACCAATACTGAGTGTTCTAAGATATCCATGGGAGGGGGCTGCATATCCACCAATACTGGGTGTTCTAAGATATCCATGAGAGTGGGCTGTGTATCCACCAATACTGAGTGTTCTAAGAAATCCATGAGAGTGGGCTGCGTATCCACCAATACTGGGTGTTCTAAGATATCCATGAGAGTGGGCTGTGTATCCACCAATACTGAGTGTTCTAAGATATCCATGGGAGGGGGCTGCATATCCACCAGTACTGAGTGTTCTAAGGCATCCACAAGAGTGGGCTATAAATCCATCAATACTGAGTACTCTAAGACATCCATGGGAGTGGGCTTCGTATCCACCAATACTGAGTGTTCTGAGGCATCCATGGGAGTGGGTTATCTCTCTGTCAACACTGAGTTTTTTAGGACACTAAAACGTTCATCTTTTCTAGTGTTACTTTCCCCCACTGGGTTTCTTTGTCATACTGTTTGTTTTTTGAGGCATAAAATGTTCAACATTGATATCAATAATGTGACAAAAATCAGTGACTTTAGAGAGAAGACTGCATGGGTTTAATCTTGTTTGAGGGGCTCAAGACCACCCACAGGTGTGCTGATTCACTAGGAGAACTCACAAGGCAAAAAAGCAGGTTACACTCACGGCTAAGGTTTATTGTAGCCAAGGGATACAGAGCAAGAGCAACTGGGAAAGATGCATTGAATGGAGTCCAAAGTGGCCAAGCACTGGCTTCTAAGACTGCCCCTATCCTGGGCCACACAGGAGTGCTTTCTCTCTAGCATGAGTTCAGGGAAGCCAGTGTGAACCTGGGGATCCAGGGCTTTTATAAAGGGCTGGTCACAGAGACACATCTTACTATATGACCAGCCAGTGTAACTGAAATTCAGGACTCCAACAGTGAAACCAAGTGTACATCATCAAGAGTGATGCTTGTGCAAAGGAATCCTGACAAGTTGGAATGGCATGGTTCATTGTCCCAGGTATATATATATATAAAAAAAATGGTCGTTATGATAAAAAAAAAACAACCTCTGGAGAGCCAAATTCCCAGGCCTTGGGCAAGAATCAGTCATGCTTTCAGGCTTCCTTAAAGACACACCAATACAGAGAAATGAGACCTGCTCTGTTAACTCTTTCCTTAAGCTTGTGTTATCAATGATGCTTTAGACATCAGTTCACAGTGAGTTCCTATATGTAGGGAAAGGAGCATTATGCAGTCTAATATCAAATCTGGACTCAACATTTTATTATGATCTGTGAGAATTTGAGCAACCTATTTACATCTCCATTTTCTTTCTTCTTTTTTTTTTTGAGATGGGGTTTTAGGGTCTTGTTCTGTCGCCAAAGCTTGAGTACAGTGGCACAATCATGACTCACTGCAGCCTCGACCTCCTGAGTCCAAATGATCCTCCCACTTCAGCCTCCTGAGTAGCTGGGACTACAGTCTTGCACCACAACACCTGGCTTTTTTTTTTCTTTTTTTTTTTTGTAGAGCTGACGTCTCATTATGTTGCCCTGTCTGATCTCAAACTCCTGGACTCAAGCAATCCTCCCAGCTGTTCCCCCAAAGTACTGAAATTACAAGTGTGAGCCACCACACCCAACTTCCATTTTCTTATTTGCAAAATAGGATTGATGATAGTAGCTATCATATGCAGTTAAGTGCTAAGTGAGTTAATTGGCATGAATTTTTCAGCATAAAGTTGAAACATAATATACAGACAATAAATGTCAGTAGTGCTCAACTTACTATGCTAGTGTATTCTCCTGCAGGAAAGAGTTAACTTTGCCCAAAGAAAGGAGCAAACCTTTGCCCCAAGCTCCTGGAAGGTAATCTCTAAACTCTTGGAATGTCCTGCTTGATGAGAACGTCTTTGCTTACCTGGGGTCCCTGGGCCACTTCAACTAGTTTATGCTAACAATGTGATCTATGATGGGGTCTTGGGTCACACCATATAGTCTATGCAAATAGTGTGATTTGTAGCTAGGGCTGTCTTAGTTCATTTGTGCTGTTATAACAAAATACCCAAGACTGGGTAATTTATACATAACAGAATTCTTTCTCATAGTTAAGGAGGCTAGGAAGTCCAAGATCAAGGTGACAGCAGGTGCAGTGTCTACTGAGGGCTGCCCTTTCCACTTCTAGATGGTGCCTAGCTGCTGTGTCCTCACATGGCAGGGGCGGAAGGCAGATGGGAGGGAGACAGCTCCCTTGTACCTCTTTCATAAGGGCATTAATCCCATTCATGAGAGATCTACTCTCATGACTTAATCACCTCCTAAGGTTTCACCTTTTTTTTTTTTTTAGACAGAGTCTCACTCTTGTCACCCAGGCTGGAGTGCAATGGCATGATCTCAGCTCACTGCAACCTCCACCTCCCAGGTTTAAGCGATTCTCCTGCCTCAGCCTCCCGAGTAGCTGGGACTACAGACGCCTGCCACCACACCTGGCTAATTTTTGTATTTTTAGTAGAGACGGGGTTTCACCATGTTGGCCAGGCTGGTCTCGAACTCCTGACTTCAGGTAATCTGCCCATCTTGGCCTCCCAAAGTGCTGGGATTACAGGCGTGAACCACCGCGCCTGGCCAGGTTTCACCTGTTAATAATATCACATTGGTGATTACATTTCAGCATATGAACTATGGGGGCACATTCAGAGCATAGCAGGGGCCTAGGGCCATGCGGTATCAGCTTGACCTCTGGAGGGGCTAAGACTAAACCAGTCACATTTGCACTTGACCACGTCTCCAAGACAAATCTCCAGTGGAATCTCTGGACATCAAGGCCCAGGTGAGCTTCCCTGATTGGCAATACTCCAGCCGTCTTTTCATACGTCTTGCTGAGAGAAGTAAGAGCTGTCCACACAACTCCCCTGGGAGAGGACAGCTGGAGGCCCCTGGCTTGTTGACTGCTGGACCCTGCCGTATGTACTTGTCCCCTGGGCTGATTGTAGTCTGCATTTTTTGCTGTATAGACTCTAACGATGAGTATAAGTGGCTTGACTGAGTTCTGAGTCCTTCTAGTGAATTGTAAACCTGGGGATGCTCTTGGGGATCCCTGACCTTGCAGTTAGTGTCAGAAGTGATGGTGGCCATTGGGAGGCCGAGGCAGGTGGATCACGAGGTCAGGAGATCGAGACCACCCTGGCTAACGTGGTGAAACCGTGTCTCTACTAAAAATATCCAAAAAAAAAAAAAAAAAAAAAAGGAGACGGACATGGTGGCGGGCGCCTGTAGTCCCAGCTACTCCGGAGGCTGAGGCAGGAGAATGGCATGAACCCTGGAGGCAGAGTTTGCAGTGAGCCGAGATCACGCCACTGCACGCCAGCCTGGTCGACAGAGCGAGACTCCGTCTCAAAAAAAAAAAGAAGTGATGATGGAACCCTCAAACTTTGTATTTCATAAAGCCTAAAATCTATTTATTCTTGCATCAGCTACTTAAAAGTTGTTCCTAAGTTGGTGCAAATAAGGCTTTTGAGAGAATCTTTTCTTATTACTTCTCCTTGGAGAATGTAATTGTTGTTGTGTAATTGGTATGAAGGTTTAGGCCTGGAATGGACTATTCTTAGTAAATTCGATATAACTCTCTTCTAAATTTTCTTCTTTTATTCAATGTTTGAAACTTTGATTTGTTAAACACACAAGAAAGTGCTTCACTTTTTGAAAAGAGCTTGACTTAACCGTGAAGAGGCTGATAGAGTGTGGTAAGTACACTCTCCCATCTGGCTACAATGGCAATGGAGAATGTTATAGAACAATCACTCATTAGCACAGTCTGAGTTTGCACCAATTTGAATACTGAATTCAAATACTCAGATATACCTGAAGATTCCTCTCCTAGAGTAAAAATGTCAGAATTTCTGCAAGGAACTAAGGATATCAGAGCTCTGGTCCAAGATGAAGAGTCTATCACCAAGTGCCTCCTCCCCACAGAAAGAGAAGAGCTGATGATGAAAATGGGCAGTGGAAAAAAAGAGACAAACTCATCTCCTTTGACCCTGCACACCTAATAAAGCAGGCCTCATTTTGTTAAGCCCCGTTTATAATGTGCTTGGCTGGGTTTGCCCACACAAAAGGGCATGAAGGAAAAAAAGAGTTAGTTATTTTAACACTTCCAAAGACATAACTTTGCAGAAGCCTGGTGTCCAAGCTGAGGACGTATGCCAGGTAGTCCCATGGGAAATCCAGTGGCAACCTCTAACTCAGCCAAAGCCATGAGGTACGAAACACACGTGCCGAATTATAAAAATGACAGAAAGAAAAGACAAAGCCTTTCTTGGCCAGGCGTGGTGTCTCATGACAGTAATCCCAGCACTTTGGGAGTCAAGAAGGTGGATGGCTTGAGGCTAGGAGTTCAAGATCAGCCTGGACAACATAATAAGACCTCATATCTACCAAAATAAATAAATAAAAAATAAAAAAAAATTTTAGTTGGGCACAGTGGTGCACACCTATAGTCCCAGCTACTCAGGAGGCTCAGGCAGGAGGATCATTTGAGCCTGAGGCTGCAGTGAGGTATGATGCTGCCCTTCACTCCATCCTGGGTCACAGAGCCAGACTCTGTCTCTAAAAGAAATTTCAAAAGAAAGCTGTTCTGAAGGTTCTCCAGGGTTCCTCTGCTGCTTCTCTGGTTGTGGCTTGCACTGCACAATGCTTTCAGTCCCATAAATTTTCCAGGCCATCTGGAATCAGGCCTGTTATATTAGCATTTAGTAGCATTCGTGTTTTTTGAAGAGCTCTGAATGACAACCAAGCATCTGATGTTTGGGCTCCATTAGAAAAGGAAATAAAATTCTATTGTTTCAATATTCTGTCTTCTGGGAAATGATCCAAATGTGTGAGACTAAATATGGTCCTTTATATAGGATTTATGATGGTGTTATGCAACAATATCATTTTATAATTGTGTTTTATAGTAATTGAGTTTTAATCCTTTAATATTTAATGTGCAGTAATTTTAAATGCCTCATCCTAATTCATCCAAAAGCACTTTCTATATACACAATCTTATCTGATCTTAAAAAATTTGAGGTATGTATTTTCCAGTCCATTTTGTAGATAAGGAACCTAAAGCCTAATGAAGTTGGCAATAAACAGTGCAGTGTGGCTGCCAAGAGTTTGCTATTAGAAAGTCTGTGTTCAGGTTCCGCCTCCTCCATTTAGATCAGATATTTCACTTTTCTAAGCCCTTTGTAAAATGGGGAATTATCCTACCTTCTGCTATGATATAGTTTAAACAGAGTACACCATATAAACAGCTTCACGTAGGCCTGACACAGAAGAAGTATATAATTAATGCTTCTATTATTTTCCTTGTTATTATTACTAGGCATGTGGCAAGCAGCTGGCCCCAGATCTATATCTAACAAATGTCATTTACAAGATTTGAATTCAAAGTCCTACCTCTTGTTCGGTTCTCATTTAATCATTTGTTCCAAATTACAAATTCTTGCAGAAAAAATTGGAATCAAGCACAGGGATTAAGTAGTTCATTTTTTTCTCTTCAGTATGTTGGAAATTTTATTCTTGTCATACATGCCTGAATATTTTCATAAATCAAGATACATCCCTCCCATCCTCTGGAGTGGCTTGTTAATTTCAACTTCTCTGCAATTTTATGTATTTTACTTATTTATTTATTTTTGAGACACAGACTTGCTTTGTCTGCCAGGCTGGAGTGCAGTGGTGCAAACATCACTCACTCCACCCTTGAACTCCTGGGCTCAAGCAATCCTTCTCCTCCACCTCCTAAAGTGCTGAGATTACAGCACATGCCACCATGCCTGGCTAATTTTTTTTAAATTTTTCTTTTGTAGAGATGGGGTCTCGCCATGTTGCCCAGGCTGGTTTCAAACTCCTGGCCTCAAGCAATCCTCCTGCATTGGCCTCCAAAAGTGCTGGGATTACAGGCATGAGACACTGCTCCTGGACTGTGCAATTTTAAAGACTTGAGCAAATAATCCCTTAAAATGTGAGTTTTAGGATGCTGGGTAGGGCTTCAATTTGAAAACTGTTACCAGGGAATGTGATTATAACATGCACAGTTCCCACTAAGTGTGAAAATATAGCTGAGAAGCATGATTAAGAGTACTGTCATGTAATTCACACCAGAGATATATCGCCAAGGGTTATTTTCATCCTGAATGTACTATTTCCCTGTCTGGAACTATTTGACAGAATATAAGCTGAACCCCAGCTCCCACTGGTTTTCACATGAATGTGAATTAAGTGGGCAAGAGAAGGAGCTAACCTTCAGTGAGACCATGCACAATCTTCTGCCAATTTGTTGACACTTTTTTTATTATTTGGGGAATTTGTGTAATTTTCAAAAATAACATATGTAAGAAGCTGAACCCTTCTTGTTCATTATTTGGGGGTTGTCCCTCCCAGTTTAACCTGATATTTTCTAATTTGTCCACCAGACAAAAACGAAGCAGAGACAAACTTAATGGGGGGAAGTCTTCCTTCACCACAGGCCTAGTTCATTTTGCTAGCTGACAGCAAGGAGGGCATGTGGTATTAGGTGTCTTGAATGAAAAAGCACACAAACAAACAAGAATCTGGAGCTGAGGGAAAAAAAATTAGGTCAATTTAAATTTGTGTCAGTTTGCAAATGGATTTCCTATAACTAAATGGTGACATGCTTACATTTTGTCTAAACCTCTCAGAGTTTACAATTCAGGGAGGAAAGTCAGGTACAAATCTGTGAAGCCACATTCTTTGCCATGTTCAGAAAACATACTGATGAATATATTTTAAGAGATATAGTTTCATACACATAGATAAGGTTCAAATAGATCTTTGCAATCTAGAATGACAGATCTCACTGAGTCTCCTAATTGTTTCATTTACTTAGAAATTGAAACCTAGGAGTGAGAATTACTTGACCACACTAATAGTTTCAAAACACAACTATTGTATGTGTTGTGTATTGTAAAGATTTGGAGATAAATCATTCATATTACTATAGTCTTGAGAAATGGAAGGAATGGCGATGCCCTTGTCTGACCTTTCCATGTTCTACATGGAGACAATATATTCATGACTGACCTTGGGTAGGCTTACATGGCGATGAGTCCTTCAGAGTTAGCAGCAGGGCTTGGACTGGGCTCTAAGTCTCCCATAACCTGGTAGTCTGATGACTCATTTTCAAGTCACAACTTTAATGAGATATAATTCACATGCCATAAATTTCATCATTTTAAAGTATGCAGTTCAGTAATTTTTAGCATATTCACAGAATTCTGCAACTGTCACCACTGTCTAACTTTAGAATATTTTCATCACCCTAAAAATAAGCCCAGTATACATATTAACTTCCCATTCTCTTTCCCCAGATCCTGGCAATCATGCTTGGTACTTGAATTTGCTTCCTTCAGATACTTTGTCTAAATGGATGATGTGATATATGGCCTTTTGTGACTGCCCTCTTTCACTTAGAATAATGTTTTCATGGTTTGTCTACCTCATAGCTTGTATTAGTACCGCATTCCTTTGTATTGCTGAGTAATATTCCATCGCATGGATATACCACAATGTGATTAGCCATGGATCTATTCTTTGGCTGATGGACATTTGGATTGTTTTTACATTTTGGTCCTATAAATAATGTTGCTATGAAAATTCATGTGCAGGTTTTGATTATTTATTTAGTGCTGTTGGGCTTATACCTAACAGGAGAATTCTGTGGTCCTATGGAAACACTATGTCTACATTTTGAGAAGTTACCAGTGGCTTCACCATTTTGCAAGGCCACGAGCAGTGTAAGGGGGTTTCAGTTTCTCCACATCCTCACCACCTTGGTATTGCCTGTCGTTTCTATTTTAGGCATTCCAGTGAGTATGCAGTGGTATTTATTTCACGGTGATTGATTTTCAATGACTAATGATGTTGAGCATCTCTTTAGATGTTTCTAATGTTTCTAATAACTAATGATGTTGAGCATCTCTTTAGATGCTTGTTGGCCATTCATATATATCCTTTGAAGAGATGTCTACTCAAATCCTCTGCCCATTTTTCAATTGGGTTATCATTTTTATTGTTGAGTTGTAAAATATCTTTACACATACTGGATGCAACTCCCTTATCATATTGTATGGTAAATAAATAGTTTCTTGTATTCTGTGTGTTGACTTTCCACTTACTAATGGTATCCTTTGAATCACAAACACATGAATTATAAATTAAATTTAATTTGACCTTCTTTTTTCTCTTGTTTTTGCTTTTGGTGTATCATCTAAAATTCCATTGTCTAGTGAAGATCATGAAGTTTTATTTCTAATTCTTCTTCTAAGGGTTTGATAATTTTAACACTGGCATCTAGGCATATGATCCATTTTGAATTAATTTTTGCATATGATGAGAGAAAGAGGTATAACTTCATTTGTTTGCATGCGCATATCCCATTGTCACAGCAACATTTGTTTAAATGACTACTATTTTGCCCAATTAGTTGTCTTGGCACCCTTGTCAAAAATGAATTGACTAGGCTGGGCACAGTGGCTCACACCTATAATCCCAGCACTTTGGGAGGCCAAGGCAGGTGGATCACCTGAGGCCAGGAGTTCATGACCAGCCTGGCCAACATGCCAAAACCCCGTCTCTACTAAAAATACAAAGATTAGCCAGGTGTGGTGGCAGGCACCTGTAATCCCAGCTACTCAAGAGGCTGAGGCAGGAAGATCATTTGAACCCAAGAGGCAGAGGTTGCAGTAAGCCGAGATCGCTGCACTGTGCTCCAGCTTGGGTGACAGAGCAAGTGTCTGTCTCAATCAATCAATCAATCAGAAGTATAAGGGTTTATTTCTGGACTCTCAATTCTGTTTTACTTGTCTATCCATCTATCCTTATGACAGTAGCGCACTATTTTTATTACTGAAGCTCTTTAGTAAGATTGGAAATTGGGATGTTTGAGTCCTCCAATGTTATTTTTCTTTTTCAAGATCGTTTTGGCTAATCTGGGTCCTTTGAATTTCCGTATGAACTTTGGAATCAGATTTCCAGTTTCTGGAAAGTGAGTGCCATCTGGAAGTTTTAAAAATTGAATCATTTTTGTAACTTGCCTTTCAGATTTTTCATTGCTACTATATAGAAATATAATTTATTTTTGTATTTTGACCTTGTGAACTGCAGCTTTACTGAACTTTTTTTTTTTATTATACTTTAGGTTTTAGGGTACATGAGCACAATGTGCAGGTTTGTTACATATGTATCCATGTGCCATGTTGATTTCCTGCACCCACTAACTCGTCATTTAGCATTAGGTATATCTCCTAATGCTGTCCCTCCCCCCTCCCCCCACCCCACAACAGTCCCTGGAGTGTGATGTTCCCCTTCCTGTGTCCATGAGTTCTCATTGTTCAATTCCCACCTATGAGTGAGAACATGCGGTGTTTGGTTTTTTGTCCTTGCGATAGTTTACTGAGAATGATGTTTTCCAGTTTCATCCATGTCCCTACAAAGGACATGAGCTCATCATTTTTTATGGCTGCATAGTATTCTATGGTGTATATGTGCCACATTTTCTTAATCCAGTCTATCATTGTTGGACATTTGGGTTGGTTCCAAGTCTTTGCTATTGTGAATAGTGCCGCAATAAACATACGTGTGCATGTGTCTTTATAGCAACTTTTTTATTCTAATCGTTTTTCTGTGGATTCATTAGGAATTTCTGTATATGATATTATGCTCCCTATAAATAGAGATTGTTTTATTTCTTCCTTTCCATATGCATGTCTCTTATTTCATTTTCATGCTTAATTGCCTTGTATTAAACCTGTTGTTCAGTTTTGAATAAAAGTGTTGAGAGCATGCATTTTGCCTTGTTGGAAGGGGGAAGGATTCCGTTTTGCACCATTCCATTTGCTGCTAGCTGTGAGGTTTTGTAGACACCCTTTATCACTGTGAGGAAAGTACCTTCTATTCCATATCTCCTGACTGCTTTTTTCATGAATGTGTGTTTGTTTTGCTGAGCTTGTTGTGAATCTCTTGAGATGATAATGTTATTTTTATCCTTTATTCTATTAAGAGTGTATTATAGCAGCTGATTTTCACATATTAAACCAACCTTGCATTCACGCTCTTGTTTAAAAGTATTTCTTTTTCCCCCTTGGGATTTCTTCTTTGACCTTTTATTCTTTAGGAGTGTAGTATTTAATTTCCACATTTTTTGTGTATTTCCCAAATTTATTCCTATTATTAACTTCTAATTTCATTCCATTGTGGTTGGAGAGCATACATAGCATGTTCTCAATAATTTTACATTTATCAAAGCTTATTTTATGGCCTAGTCTATGGCTCATCCTGTAGGATATTCCATGTGTGCTTGAGAATGATGTGTATTGTGTTATTATTGTTTGGTGATGATTTCTATATATGTCTGTTAGGCTAATTAACATCTTAATGTAGTTGGGATTAATATTGACTTAATTTTGACAGTATAGTATATACAAGCTTTGTTTTGATATGGCTAGCTGCTTTCCTTCATCCTACCTTCATGCTATTAATTATATAGAAATCACTTATCTGTACATTATAAGCCCATAAACACATTTATGTAATTATTACTTTATGTAGTTGCCTTTCAAGTTAGACAGGAAAAGAAAAGTGTTACAAACAGAATGCATTTACACTGTCTTTTACATTTACCCCTCAGAGAGCCTTGGTGCTCTTTATTTCTCTGTGGATTTGAATTTCTGTCTAGTGTTCTTTCATTAGCTGAGATGGCTGAGTGGATCCAAGAGTCACATGCCTGATCACCTCAGAGAGGCCTCTATGTGACTGAATATTCTACCTTTTGATGTTTAGAAGGTACAAAGGATAGTCCAGCCACAGTCTCAGTTTTTTCCAGAACACATTTTTATGACTGCATTTCCTAAATTTAGCATCTTTAGTAATCTGGATGTGGTGAAAATTTCTCATATCATGAAATCCTGGTTTCTTTTTGCTTAGCAGTTTATCTCCTCAATGTATCTCTTTCCTGTCACATTTTGCTATTGGCATCAAGAAGAAACCAGGTTGCTCCTTCAACAGGTTGCTTCTTTCCAACTGTGCTTGGAAATCTCCTCACCTAAATATACAACTCATTGTTTACAAATTCTGCATTCCACATGACAGTCTAACACAGTTCTGCTAAGCTTCCTGCCACTGTACAGCAAGAAGTCTTTTCCTCCAGTTTCCAAGAACATGTTCTTCATCTCTTTCTGCACCCTCACCACCAATATTTCTACAAAGAATGTGTTTACGATGATTTATATATACTCCAAGATGATGTAGATTTTCTCTACTGTGCTCTTCACTTCCTCTGAGTCCTCATTACCAGAGTTGCTAGTGACCATATTGGTACTAAAAATCTTTCCAGGCCAATCTAGGCTTTTTCTAACATGGTCCTCAAAATGCTTCTAGTTTTTGCCCATGCCCAAAGGCAGAACCCCACTCCAGGTACCAAATATGTGTTAATTTCATGTTACTGCTGTAACAAACTACCAAAAACTCAGTGGCTTAAAACAACACAAATTTATTATCTTCAGTTCGGGTGGCCAGGAATTGAAAATGGCTCTTACTAGGCTAAAATCAACATGACAGGAAACCTGTGTTTCTTCAATAGGTTCTAGGAGATGCCTTTCCTTGTCAGCTTTTAGAGGCTGTCCACATTCCCCTGGACATTCTCCTTTGGCTGTTGCCTGGACTTGGCTAATTTTCAGAGTTCCGAAAAGGTTGATTTTGATATTTTTTGCTAATGTTCTCTTTGCCTTTATGGAGGAGTGGATTTTCAGAGGTCCTTACTCTGTCATTCTGGAAGAGCTTCCCCTCTGGTGGCTCTTTTTAAATCTAATTAATCAAAATGATCCCCTAATTCAACAGATGCCATGTAGCTCTCCTTGAGTTTAGGGCTAGTATTGTATGTATGTCAATATGGTTCATATGGCAAACAATTGCTCTATCACTATGGAAAGTGACTGCTGAATAAATCAGTACAAGGCATGTGGAAATCCTCACAGGCCACCTGCCTCCAAAGATGCTGACTCTGAACCTTCTGGGGAATCACAGTCATAAATCATTACTAGACTCTCAAACTTTCTGAAAAAGGTGAATTTCAAGTTGACCTTGTGTCCTTTTTACAAACACTAAAAAGCTAAGATTAATAAATTTTTAGCAAATGTTTACTTCCTCCCAAATGTTTAGGCAACACAATTCTTATAGGACCTTAAACGAGCCCTTTTATTTGTAACATTTTCCCTCATTAGTTATCCATGTCAGTGCTGCTGTGGAAAGGCCGTGATCTGACCAGGAAATATATTTGTATAGCAAATTTCATGCAGTTGATTTTGGCTTTACTAAAGCTTTTTAATAAACATGGAAATTGCTGGAGTGACACTATATTCACATACATTATAAGTGACCCAGAATAATGCACAGCATATTGATGCAGATGTTAACAGCAGATTCATTTAGTGTGTTTTAAGTTTGTGTTTGTGGCTGTGAAAATGGTGGGACAATGAACATTTATGGATAATCATTTTGTCAAATAAAATTCTAAAAAATAACTTGTCCTTTGAAAACTGGCAGAATTCAAGCACAGAGCAAAAGAAACGTTTAACTTACACAAAGAGGTCTGTACTATACCATCGATCACCTGGGTTCCATCTCTTCAGCCTTTTTGGCCTTTATAATATGTAGTGAACAGGGAATGATTTGAAACATTTCATCTTTTACATAAAATAATTCATAATAAATATACATTATATATATATATATAATTAGCAAATCCAGAATGCAGAAATAATCTAATTCATGTTGACTACCTCTTAAAATGAAAACAAATGATAGCACATAATATAACTTACCCAAATAAAGTATAAGTCTGTAGAAATAACAACAGTCCCTTCATATTCCATCAGAGCCGGTGCCACTGGCCATTGAGGGCAGTGAACACCTGGCCAGAGCAGCAGTATGAGGCATAGAGTAGGTAGGGAGTGGAAGGAGCACGGCCTCCCCTCTGGCGGCTCTGGTTCAGAGGGTCTTCTTTGACGTCTAACAGGAGGAAGGATATCTTCCTGCATCCTGTCTTAATAATTCCCCTTTGGCAAGTAGCTGGAGTTCACCTGAAGGTTAGCCATGTGTCCATCTATGCATTTACTTCAGTTTCCTTCCTGCTCTCATCTTTCCACTTCTCTCCAATCCAACAGGCCAAGAAGCCCTGATATCCCGGCTGTTCACGCAACATGCCAAGCTCTCTCTGTGCCAGGCCTTTGTGCTCACTCCCCTCTCTTTCTGGACCACTCTTCCCTTGCATATGCAGGACCTGTGCCCCACTTTTGCAGGTCTCTTCTGGACGTTTTCCTTGTCCTAAGGGCCTTCCCCATCACCCTATATAATGGATCAATATCCTGCCATGACCCCACAGTGTAGTCTCTTCCCCCTTTTATACTATTTTGTTTTTCCCTCTAGCAGAGTTTTGCAAGCGTCTACAAATGGTAAAATAGTAAATATTATTATTTACTTTTTTAAGCCTTTTTGGGCCGTATGGTCTCTCTTGCAACTACTCAACTCTGCCATTGTAGTGCATGTGTAAATAAATAAATGTGTGTTGCTCTGTTTTAATAAAACTTTATTTACAAAAAATGAGTGGAGACCAGATTTTGCACACAGCCATAGTGCACTGGCCCTGCTTCTGGGCTTGGACATTCTACCATTGAGAATTATTGCTGTTTTTAAATTATCTGTCTCTGACCACCAGAATATAGGTGCTCAATAAATAGGTTGAGTGTATGAGGAATGAATAAAGGGTGTATTTTAACTATTAAAGTATTTATGCTAGTCTCTCCTTATCTTATCTGGGTCAAGTAACTTAAGTTTACGGTATTGGAATTACCACTGAGGCCTACTAAAGTGATTATTCTAAACCCAGAGAGAGGCTAGCATCCAGAATTTATAGGCTTCATGCCTCTAAGCTATGTCCATTAGCCATTCTTTAAACATTTATTAGAAATTCCATAAACAGTCCTGTGACCCCTCCCCTGTATCAGGTATGAGGTGGGGAAAGCAGGATCCAACTTGCCTCTGGCTGCTCTATTGCCTGGGCTCTGGGAATGGCACAGGGTCAGGGAGAGGCCAGAGTGGTGTTACCAGTACCAGGTGATGGGACTTTGTTCAACTAGCATAGTGCAGTAGAGATGGAGAGCAGTGACAAGATTCAATATAGATATGGGGATTAGTCCTGATGGCAATTGCTGATGAGTATCTTCATCAGCTCGGGCTGCTACAGTAGAATACCACAGACTGGGGAGCTTAAACAACAAATATTCATTTCTCACAATTCTGGAGGCTGGGAAGTTCAAGATCAAGGCACCAGCATATTAGATGTCTGGTGAGGGCCCACTTCCTGGTTTGCTAATGGCTGTCTTCAGAGAAAGGAAACAAGCTTTCTGTCTCTTCTTATAATAAGGGCACTAATCCCACTTTGGGGGGAAGGGGCTGCATCCTCATGACTTTGTCACCTCCCAAAGGTAACACCTCCAAATACCACTGGGAATTCGGGTTTCAGCATATGAATTTTGGAGGGATGCAAACATTCAGTCCATGGAAAATAAGAGATGGGTGTTACAGAGGAGATGAATAAAAAATACTGCACCTTCACTTTTTGCTTCAACACCAGACATGTACGGTTACTGTTTACTGAGATGGTAGATAGGTTTGAGGGGCAATGTCAAACATGTTGGACATAGTAACATGGTTACTCTTGTTAAACATACAAGTGGAGATGCTGAGTTACTCACTGGTAGATTAACCTGGAGGGCTGGAAGAGTCTGAAGGAAAAATACAAATGTGGTGATTGTCCACACATCTTTAGGAATTAAAGCCATGGGACTGAATGTGGCTCCTAGTGCAGATCAAAGCAACCAAGACCATGGCTGGGCTCCCCAGCATGGACTGGCCAAAAAGAGCAGTGCAAGGGATGGCAAGAAAAGAACAGAGAACATTCAGAGGGTTGGGAGAAAAAAACCAGGGGCAAGCCAGGCTTGGTGGCGTACACCTGTGGTCCCAGCTATGCAGAAGGCTGAGGTGGGAGGACTGCTTGAGCCCAGGAGTTCAATGCTGCAGTGAGCTATGATTATGCCACTGCACTCCAGCCTGGGTGACAAAGTGAGACTCCTCCGAAAAATAGACAGAGAGAGAGAGAGAGAGAGAGAGAGCCCACATTCTCATCAGGACATCAGCAGTGATATTTGTTTGTTTCCATGTTCTAATGGCTTAGCTTGGATAATGTTGGTTATCACCAAGCGTCTTTTAAATTTGTCACACACACACATGCTAACCTGTTAAAAGTGTAGCTGCCTAGAAAAATTGAAAAATAATCAAAAATCAAACTTTTAAAGTGAACCTGCTCTCTGCTCACATGATTCAATTTATTTGGCAAACAAGGTTATATGTTTTAGAGTTGCTGAACACAGAACCCCTAAACATGTCTCTAATTAACAAACGGAGTAAAATTAAATTTTATTTTATGTTGGTATTTTTGGTACAAACAAATTTCTTTATTATCTGGAAAATAGATTGGTTGGAATTCCATTTCACTTAGAACAGAGGAAAATGGCTTTTTCTTCCACAGATCTTTTTCTACTTTCAGATTCCCTCTACTCCTTGTCCCTGCTCACTTCCAGTAGAAGCATTTTTTTCCGGTCATTCTTTTGTTCTGCGTATATGTATAGAGCACCCATTATGTCCCGGCCCACAACAAAACCTAGACACGCAGTGGAGAAAACTGGACATGGTCACTGCTACTCAGCGAAGCTGCCAGGGTGGAGAAGATGCAGAAGTAAACACAGGATCTGGGCCTACGTAGGTGTTTTCATCCATTCGTGTTGCTGTAAGAGAATACCTGAGGCTGGGTGATTTATTTTTTAAGAAGGTTTATTTGGCTCATGGTTATGCAGGCTATACAGGAAGCATGGCACCAGCATCTGCCTCTGCTGAGGGCCTCAGGGAGCTTCCACTTATAGCAGAAGGTAAGAGGGGTCCACGTGTGCAGAGATCCCATGGTGAGAAAAGAAGCAAGAGAGAGGAGGAGGTTCCAGGCTCTTTAAACAACCAGCCAGAACTCGCTCATCACTGACAGGAGGGCACCAAGACATTCATGAGGGATCCATCCCACGACCCAAACACCTTCCAGCAGGCCCCAACATTGGGGATCAGATTTCAACATGAGATTTGGAGGGGACAAATATCCAAAAGATATCGGAAGCTCCAGGGATCCAAGATGGGCTGCTGAAGGAGATAGTCTTCCTGCATGAACAGGATTTCAGTACGCTAAGTCAGAAGCCAGCCAGGTTCCACTCTTCTGAAAACAGCGTGGGATTACTTAACTGGCACTGGAATTTTTTACTTCTAGTAATTTTATCATTCACCAGAGACCTGTTTAGAATTTTCTTAATAGCTTAGCTAAATTTAAAGCTGCTTGCTAACAATTTTATGTGCATTTTACATTTTTATGAAGAATTTCATAAAAAGTAAATAATACTTAAAAGTCAAAGTAAATAAATACCTTGAAGTCCTGTGCTAACTTTCTAATGGTAATACATAGGCTGGCATTGCCTACGAAGTCGGAGTGAACTTGGGAAAACTACGAAATGCTTCCAGCTCTGGAACAGTCACCCCACATCTCTGCTTGAGGCAGGGGAGGGCTGCCGTCTGCTCAGAGCCCACATTTGTGCAAACACGTCTCTCTGCATGCCAGCATCGCCTTCAGAATAGGAGACTGCCGGGAGCCCGCCTCCTGCTCCTCCGGGCGTCCTTCTGCCTTGGAGATCTCTTTTACCGCCTGATGCACACTTCCAGAAGATGAATCACCAAGAGAACGCCAAGAGCTACGTTTTTCTTCAAAACAGCCACTGTTGAATCTCAAGAATCATCATGAGTACATTGTGATTTTCTATAACAAGTGGACCGTGACACCCAGCCAGGGTGCTTGGCCCAGTGCACCATGCAGCTTTCTCAGCCTCACCTGGAGGAGCCAGGTGTCTGTTGTCTCCCTGGTGGCTCTGACTCTGCTCTGCTCCGCTCCGGGGAGCACTTCCCAGCCCAGTGCTGGAATTTCAGACTGAGTGCTGGGAGCATGTTCAGAGTGCACACAGCATTCGGTGGAGAAAGCCTGGGGAGAGCTGAATACCTGGGGAAAGAGGCCAACAGGAAAAGCCACCTTGTTTGTACTGTTAACTTTCTCCTCCTCCTCTCTACTTCTAATGCAAGGGCCTCCTCCAAGGTCAGAACCAGCAGCCTCCATTTCCTGTGGTTGATCTTGATGCTAACAGGAACTCCTCCAAACAGGAGATGAATCATAGTAATCACAATACTCCCCCAAGTCAGGCCCTTGGGGTGCGACTTTCTTCTCAACAGCATGAGAGGAAAATTGCATTTTCTGGTTAAAAAGTAGAGCTGGACAAAGGAGAGATGGGTGGATGGTGGAAGCGAAAAGTCTCATTGAAAACACTTGATTATATGATTACATTGGGCTAAAGCATGTAACTCTCATTTCCAGTAGATGATACACTGTTTGAAATGAGAAACCAAAACACAAGTCATCTTACTGCAGATTGATGTTGATCATCTGTCCCCCTACAGACAAACACTACCTCAGAATCATTCCCTACACCATTTTTCAGGTGTTTATGAACTGACACCAAAAATAGTGATTCCCACGGGGGTCCGTGTGTATATTGTGGTCTATGATCCTCCCGGGGCTGGCTGGACAGTGGCAGTCTCTTGCCCTAGGCCTTTGCTGTCTCTGGACCCTCTGCTAGCTGTGCTGTTTCCACATGGTCTTGCTCAAGACAGTGTACATAGCACACAACACAGTTCTAGCCATCATAGCTGCAGGCACATTCTGTTTATTTCTCTCTGAGATTGCAACTGGAATTTGGGATCTCCCAACTCTATTTCCAGACAGATCACTGGGTTATTAGTCCAGGTGATAAATCTCATCATTTAGGGGTAGAAGGCACCAGTATAACCCGCAGGGCGTAACACGTGTGATCTGGCACCAGAGACCTTATTGCGTTCCCATGCCTCTGTATCCCTCACTGCATGTGGTGACACAGCATGTGTTAGACCTCTGTCATGTATGGATTGTGCCTGTCTGTGGCCTGTGTGCACATCCCTGAATGGTGCACTGTGTGACTGAAGTGTCTCCCTCTGCCCGTCCCACTTCTCTCCAGATCCCCACTCGTCCTGGGCATCTGCGCACACAGTGCTTCGTGGTGCTGATCTCTCCAGGCACCGGCCCTGCCACCCTTTCCTCCATCCCCACCAATCTCAAAAATTCCTCTGGGCTTTCCCTGACAGGGCAATGCACCATCTTAACTCATAGAATAACCATGAAAGATCTTTCCGCATTGTACATGGGAACAAACCGACTGCGGAGGATATTCCTGAGCCATTGTGATACTTCATGCTAAAAAGCTCTACCTGCCTAGATAACATTTTTGTGACCCCTGCGATTCACGTGTATATATTTGAGGTCTTCATCAGTGAACCTTTTTTCTCCACCAAGCTAGGCATATTGGTGAACCATTCGCACCTTCTGGCTCCCAAATTCCTTTTCAGTAGTACTCATCATTAGCTTTTTCATGGGCATTGGAATGTACCTGATACCATCTGGAATATCAAAGTCCATCTGTTGGTGGCACTTCTCTTGGCTAAACATTCATAGGCCTGTGTGAATCTTTGTTACTATAACAGCTAATATTGAGGCAGGGCCTTTCCTGGGCCAGGCACGATCAACCATACTAAATATTCATTATCACCTAATCCTTGTATCACACCAATGAGGTCTGCATTTGTAATATTCCTTCTCTATTTTACAGTTAAAGTAGCTGAGATGAGAGATTCATTTTTGTCCAAGGCAAGGATGGAATTAGAGTTACTCCTTAAAGGCAATATAAATGGAACATAGTTAAGACTAGATCATAATTATTCGATTAATTATTCCATTACTGAAAGCTGTCCTACAATGGAAGTTAACTGATGATGTAAATAGTATACCCATGGGGTAAACCACAGATTTTAGCACAGAGGGCATGAGATTAGAGATAATCCTGCCTTGGTATAAAGGACCTCAACTTTTAAGTTGCTACTCATCACAGAGAGGGATCTCCACAGTCTGTTTCAGTTCAAAACATGCCATCCCATCCCTATCTCTATCTCAGAGGCCCAAGTGAGAAAAAAAGACCAGGGGGTTGTTGTTGGTTTTTAAAATTATGATACGAAGGTACAGCAAAAAATAGGGCAGATACTTCTAATTTGTCTTGAGCATTTATTTCAAGCATCCACTTTGCATGACTTCTGAAATATTGCTGTGATTTTCTTTTTCAAAGGAATGGAATACTTTAGAGCATTTGTGCATTGTCAATTTCCTGTACCCGCTGTAGGATTAAATCTCTTGTGGGGAATATATTGTGTCATCCTAAATTTATCATGTTAAGTTATTGATCCTTGTAAACCATATGGCAGGTATTGTATTGCTTGGCTCTAGATTTAGCCAGCAAAGCACAGAACAGCTTTTGAGATGGTTTTGTTTCTTCATGTTTGGCATGAAGAGCAGCCCTGGAAAGATACCTAACTGTCTGTGTCCCTGAATCTCCCACTGCAGAGCAATCAGGTATTCCCAATGCACAGTCCCAAGAGGAGCATGGTGATCAATCATGTCTCTTCTCCTCTCCTGGCATCACAGAGCAATTCCTGCAGACCCATCTTCATTCACTCTGATGAGAACCAAAACCTGATCTGGAAAATCTTGGGGTCTTCCAATCTACCCTGAGAGCTTGTTCAAATCAGGGGGGTTGGGGGAGGCAGGACAGGCCAGCCAGGGCCACCACTGAGACCTTTCACCTGTGCTTTCTTCTCTGAGCCTTGACCTCCTGGGTAGAAGCAGGCATGCCCACACAGTCTACAGAGTGGTTCCCATGACACTCACAGATTTAATGTTATGTTTTTTTAAAGCTTGTGATCAGGCTTGGCAACCACTGGAATCAACACATTTCAACAAGGTTTGCTACTTCAGGATTACTCGCACCAGCTGTGAATGTTGGAGAGCATAATGTGCAGATTTCCCAAATTATGTTGCCACAGACCCCTTTATAAAAAAGCAGCGGTGGGGCTTACACTAGGGGACACCTGGAACCCAAGGCTAAGACCTATTGAAGCATGGCCAGGCTCAGAGAAGCCCAGTCCCCAATGTTCCTCCCTCCCATAGACCTGCCAGGAGCTGAGGGTTTGGGAGATCTGAGTTCCTGGGGCTGTTGGGAGCTTGGGGGCAAGTCCACACCCAGCCTTGGCAGAGGGCACAGGTGATGCACCAGGCCGGGCTCTTGGTCTCAGCCTCGTACTCCCTAGCCAGGCCCCATAGCCAGGATTCAGCTAGGTCAGCTCCCCTTCATCTAAAGTGGCTTATACACATCACTTTCCCCCGAGAGCTCCACAAGAGGGATACACTCTATACCCACAGCCTCAGGAAGATGGGCAATGCCTGACAGTGCTGAGGAGGAGCTGGCTGAGAGATGGACCAAAGGAGTGACAGAATGCACTCTCATGCACATGACCACTTCATAGCACACGCAGATATGTGCTCCACAGCTCTGCTGCTCCGGGAGGCACAAAGGGGCCCTGGGGAGAGGAACCCACTAAGGGCGCCCAACATACATGCATCCTAGTCCAGGCTACTCATCAAGCCACCTGGACAAAACCAGGCACCCTGGCAGCTAGATCCCACACCTGGTCCCCTTATGCAAAGCGCACTTTGGAAACCATTCGAGTGATCTCTTCCACATATTCTGCCTTGGCTTCTAGTTTTCTTCCTCCTACGAGGAACTTCAAACTTATTTTTTCAACTTTTTCTGCAATCTGACCCCTTTATACAGAGAAGTTGAAATGGTGAGGGTGTCAATTCTAATAACATTTTTATATTTCAGAGGAATAGAGAAAAATAGTCCACACATACAATCATTTTCTTCCAAGGGGCAGAACTTCAAGAAGTCAGTGCATCGGCTCAAGCAAGGCAGATCCGCTGCCCAGTGCCAGAGCCTTCCAATGAGGCTGCTCTGTGTGCCGTCAGAGGGGGACAGGGCCCTTTATGGCACCAGAGCTTGGCCTTCCCCAAATAAAGTGGGTTATGGGCTGCAATGCGGTCTGTCTCCCAAATCCCTGTGTTGAAGCCCTAACCCCCAGTACCTCAGAATGTGACTATATTTTGGAGGTAGACTCTTTAGAGAGGAAATTAAGTTAAAATGAGGTGATGAGCGTGGGCCCTAATCCAATAAAGCTGGTGTCCTTTTAAGAGATTAGGACACCGATATACCCAAAGGGAAGACCCTGTGAGGACCTAGGAGGAAGACGACCGTCTTCAAGCCAGGGAGAGAGACCTCAGAAGGAGCCAGCATTAAATTAATAGGCCAATTTGCAAAGAATTGAGAATTCAAAAGCAATGAGTCTTTCCATGTACTACGTTGGTATATCTCTTTACTTAGTTAGGTATTCTTTAATTTTTCTAAACAGTTTTCAGTGTACAGGTCTTGCACCACACATTCTGTTAAAATTATCCATAAAATTTTCATGCTTATTACAACTGTAAGTGGTATTGCACTTTACATTTCATTTTAAATCATGTATTGCTAATATTCTGTTTACTGACCTTGTACCTGTGCCATTGCTAAGCTGTCACATAAATTTAAGTAGCCTTTTATAGATAAATTAAATATGTTCTACATACAGGATTATGTTTTGCTTCTTCTTTTCCAAAATGCCTGTATTTTATTTCTTCTCCGTGTCCGATTGAACTTTCTAGAATGTCCAGCATAACGCTGAATGAGAGTGGCAAGAGAAGATATCCTTCTCTTATTCATGATCTTAGAGGAAACTTTGGGAGCCTTTCCTCATTAAGTGTGATATTAGTTGGAGGGTTTTGTTAGGTGCCCTTTATCAAGTTGAAGAAATTTCTTCTATTTTAAATTTTCCTGGAGGTTTTATAATGAACCAGTGGGAAATTTTGGGAAATGCTTTTACCTCATCTATTGAGATGATCATACTGTTTTCTCTTTTACTCTGTTAATAAGGTAAAACGTATCTATTAATCTACAAATGTTATAATAATTTCGTGGGGTAATCACTTGGTGATTATACATTATCATTTAATGCTATCATTTATTGCTAGATTCGGATAGTTAATATTTTGTTGAAGTGTTCATGTCAAGTTTCCTTTCTCGAAATATCATTATCTGGTTCTAGTATCATGGCAATGCTATCCTCACAAAATTTGTTGGAAACAGTTGACTTTTCATGTTAACTTTCTGAGTGAAAGAATTTACTGTTATTTTTCTGAATTCTAAGGAAGTGGGATCAACTTCATCAATCATGTTTTTCAAATTTTCTTACTATGTAGTGATTTTTTTGTCTATTTATTCAAAAAGTATATAAAAATCTTCCAAAATGATTGAGGATTTCTCTATTTCTACATGTGATTTTGTCCATGGAGGTTTATGCAAATTTAGAATTATCGTTAACTGCCCCAAATTAAAATATTTAACCACTATTAAATATTATTTATTTTCTCTTAAAGTCCATATATTGTAATGCTAATATGGGTACGCATGCTTTATTTTGGTTAATGATGTCATGATATATTTTTTACCTTCACTGGACTTCAAAGTTTCTGTATCTTTATGTTTTAAATATGTTTCTTGAAAATAGTATATTGTTGATTTTCAGGATTTCTCAATGTTCAGTCTGGTAATCTTTGTCTTTTAATGATAGCTATTAGTCCTTTTTAATATATCTAATATGTTTGGACTTAAATCTGCCAGCTTACTATCAAATTTTTAATTTGCTCCACTTTGCTTTTTCTCCTCTTTTATTCTCTTCCTACTTTCTTTTGAATAGATTATATTTCGTCAGTCTACTTTCACTCTCTATTGGGAGATACACAGTATCTTTTATACTTTAGAAGTTTGCTCATTCATCAAGTGATGCACATTTCCAAAGCCAGCTTTAATCCTATATGAATAATATTGTCAAGAACATTCATGTTCAAGATTTTTTTTTTTTTTGAGACAGAGTCACCCAGGCTGCAGTGCAATCATGCAATCTTGGCTCACTGCAACCTCCACCTCCTGGGTTCAAGCAATTCTCCTGCCTCAGCCTCCCAAGTAGATGGGATTACAGGCGCCTACCACCATGCCTGGCTACTTTTTTGTATTTTTAGTAGAGATGAGGTTTTGCCATGTTGGCCAGGCTGGTCTCGAACTCCTGACCTCAGGTGATCCACCTGCCTCGGCCTCCCAAAGTGCTGGGATTACATGTGTGAGCCACCACGCCCAGCCATGTTCAAGATTTTATGTAGACATGTTTTTATTTTACCTTGGCTAGAAGTGAAACTGCTGGGTCATACAGTATCTCTTTGCTTAATCTCTTGAGGAACTGCCAGACTGTCTTCCAAAGTAGCTATATGATTTTACATACCCACCAGCAATTTATCCACCTCCTCATGAGCAGTTTTCATTTTTGATTTTTATTAGAGCCATCCTGGTAAGTGTGAAGTGGCATCACTTTGTGGTTTTGATTTAAATTCCCTACGTAGTCATTGATGTTGAGCATCTTTTTATGTGTTTATTGGCCTCCTGTACATCTTCTTTGGAAAAATTATCTATTCCCATCTGCTGACCATTTTAAAATTGTACTATTTGTCTTTTATTACTAAGTTGTAGTGGTTTAAAATATGTCCTATATAGAAGTCCCTTATCAGATGATGTGGTTTGCAAACACTTGCTCCCATTCTGAGCATCATTTTTCTCTTTCTTAATGATAATTTTTGAGGTGCAAAAGTTTAAAATTTAATGAAGTATATTTTTATATTTATATCTTTGGTATCATATCTAAGAGGCTTTTTTAAACCTGAGACTTATTGCTGTGTTTTATTCTGAAAGTTTTGCAGTACCAGTTATGTCCCATTTTGAGTTCATATTTGCATATGGTGAGATGAAGTGGTACAGTTTCATTCTTTTTAGCATGTGGATATCCAATTGTGCCAGCACCATTTGTTGAAAAGACTTTTTTTTTTCCTATCAAATAGTCTTGGGACCCTTTGTAGGAACTAATTGGCTGTAAATATGAGAATTTATTTGTAAACTCTCAATTCTATTTTGTTGATCTATATTTCTATCCTGATTTCAGTACCACTTCTTTAATGACTCTTACTTTACCACTAGGTTTGGAAATAAGAGAATTGTGAATTCTTCAACTTCATTCTTCTTTTTCAAGATTGTTTTAGCTATTCTGGGTCTCTTGCATTTTCATCTGAATTTTAGAATAATCTTGTCTATGTCTACACAAGAGTCAGCTAAGCTTTTCATATAAATTGCATCATATCTGTAGACTAGTTTGAGTAGTATTGTCATCTTAACAATATTAAATCTTCTGATCAATGAACATAGTATACCTTTTCATTTATTTAGGTCTTTAATTTCTTTAAAAATATTTTGTAGTTTCCAGAGTATAAATTTTTACTTATTTTGTTTAATTAATCTTATGTATTTTATTCTTTTTGAGACTATTGTAACTGGAATTGTTTTCTTAATTTTATTTTTGGATGGTATTGTTGTTTATATAAATACAATTTGGGGATTCTTGTTGATCTCATTGGACAGGTGTGCTCAGGTATTACTAAGATGGATGACCCTTTTAGAGACAGAAAGACTTTCTGAATCCAAGGGAATCAGTGGCCCTCCGTTGAGGCTCAGTTTAAAAAGGCACAAAGGAAGCTAGAAATATGGCATTCTGTGAGAATACACACACACCACCCACACACATTCACACACATATACTCATGCCCGCACCGACTCCCACACATTGTGCCTTACTCCTCCACACAGAGTTAGCTTTCCCACCCTTTCTGATGCTCCTCCCATGCACCAGGGGCAGTACTATGCATTGAGGGGCTAGGGATGAACCCCACACAAAGCCTATGTGGGAAGACACACCTGCAAAATATTAACATCTGGTAGACAAGGGCAACAATCCCAATGTGCACAAAATGTTCCAGCAGCACAGAGGATGGAACAACTAATTGTATGTGGAGGAGTAAGGCAAGGCTTGGGAAGAAGGTTCCCATTCCAACCGGAGACATAATTATGGGCAAAATAAGAGTCAAAAGAGACAGGCATGTCCCAGAAGCATCAGACTAACCTGTGGCACCCCAGGGAAAGGAGTTGAGCATGGCTGAGACTGGGCATGTAGGCAGACATACTCACAGGCCTGGTGGCCTCACTTAGCAAGGGGACATTTATGCTATGGGAAATGGGCAGTCACTGAGGGTTTTAGTCACAAAAATTGTATAATCAGGGATTTTTAAGGTGAATAAACTTGAAGCGTCCAAGTGGGGAGATGCCATAATTATAGTGAGAAATGAGAAGACTGCTGTTGTCCAGAGTAGAGTTAGGGAGGGTCTGAACTAAGCCAGAGACGACAGGGCTGAGCAGATGGAGACAGATTCGACACAGACCTACACATGCTGATGATGAGATAAAAGGACTGGATAAAGAAAATGTGGCACATATACACCATGGAATACTATGCAGCCATAAAAAAGGATGAGTTCATGTCCTTTGCAGGGACATGGATGAAGCTGGAAACCATCATTCTCAGCAGACCAACACAGGAACAGAAAACCAAACACTGCATGTTCTCACTCATAAGTGGGAGTTGAACAATGAGAACACATAGACACAGGGTGGGGAACATCACATACCAGGGCCTGTCAGGGGTAAGGGGGCTGAGGGAGAGATAGTGTTAGGAAAAATACCTAGGTAGATGACAGGTTGATGGGTGCAGCAAACCACCATGGCACATGTATACCTATGTAGCAAACCTGTACGTTCTGCACATGTATCCCAGAACTCAAAGTATAATAAGATAAAATACATAAATAAATATTAAAAAAAACAAAGTTAGGTCTCTGGTAGCATAGAAAGATAGGGGAACTTACATTTGTTATTAAGGCGCCATGCATTTAGTAAAACACCAAACACATTTTTTTAAAAAAAGGACAAATGGGTGACAACTGATACTTTTTACCTGCATGTCTGAGAAAATTGTAATATATTTACCCAAGGGATAGTGAAAGAAAGACAATTTTGTTATAAAAGAGAACAAACTTGGTTTTAGACACACTGAAATAATTGTCCATCCCCTTTCCCAACGGACATGGAGGGCACAAATGGGATCTGAAATTCACGTGACTGGGGCTGGATCTGGAAGGCACCATTTCCCAGGAAGTAGAAGACATGGCATGAAAGAATACAAGGAGGAATCACATGTAAATGCAACTCATTTCATGTGAATACCACTCATGACATAATTATTCACATAATTATGCCTGAAAAATAGAATATGAGCACACTTACATGGCACTGGGATGTGATGATACTATATTCTATGTTTTAAAGAAACTTGATTCAAATCAGTTTGGCAAGTTTTGATGAATGCACACTATGTAATCCTTGCCAGGGAAAGTATTACAAAGAAAAGGTAGGGATTTCTGTTATGCCCTATGTCATAGATTCCACAAGGAAGATATTCAGAAAATGTATGTTTGTTGGTTGAAAGGATTGCCTCAAGGAACCTACAAAACTACACAAAAAGCAGAAAATACGTAACTACAGAAAACATTTCACGTAGGAGTGCCATGCCTGTACATGTGTGTATGTGTGCACACACACACACAAAATAAGTTACGAAGTTATTTAAAAAAAGCAGATAAAAATTATTTAAAAGTAGCCACCTTATTGTATGGTCTAGGTCAGGGATTTCCCAAATTGTCTTTCACAGTTCTTTCAGCCAGACTCAGGAAACAGCTGGATAATAAATTTAGTAAGTTTCTTTACTATCAATCTTTTAAGAGCCTCCAGTGTAATAGTGTATTGGAATCCAAGAGGAGAGTAGAGTGGGTGCCCTCTCCAAAATGTGTTCATGACAGATACATGGTCTGACTTCCTTTCTTTTCATGCTGATCCCTCATCCTTGCCCTGCTTTTCTTCTGAAATAGGTGCCTCCCTGCACCAATAAGTGAAGGAAAGGAGTGTTCTGGGAGCTGTAGCCTTTCCAACAGAGCTCTGCCTGTGCATACTCGCACTGGAATGTTACAGCTCCCCACACTTCCTCATGCTCCAGCCAAGCCACCTCTTCCCGCATCCAGGCACCTCTGTAGCATCACTCCTGACCTCTCTAAGGAAGGCTGGTGAAGCACAGAGAATTCAATCAGCAAGAGCCCAGCTCTGCAGAAGGTTTCCTTATCCTCTGACCCCTATTTTGGACAAGCCATTCTATCAGGTTGAAATAATGAATTCTAATTTTTATAAAAATCTCCATTTTGAAGTTAAGATGATAAATGCCATGAAAATAGGAAGTTGTAAAAAATGTCTACATTTTGTGATAATAGTTAAGCCAGAAAAGAGTTTCATTATTTTGAGATTCCTCCATGCTGCCCAAGGTGAGTCAGACAATCTGGTTAAAATAGTGAGAAACAAAATGAGAAATATTTAATTGCTATGTTGGCTCCAACTCCAGAAGAATGAGTCTGTTTACGTGAGTAGTAAAAGAAAAGTTATCCACATGTACTAGGGTGTTGGCATGGTTAATGACAATGAAGGCTGACTCTAAGAATATTAAAACACCTACATAGTGAGTCGTACAGCAGTCAATTCATGTAAAGTTCATCAATTCAATTTGTGTGAAGTTCAATTAGAAATAATCTTGTGTTCTCAAATTCTTGCTGCACTCTCTTAGTAGAAAATGGGATGCACTTCTTAAGGTATATGAAAGTGCTGGTAAGTTTATGTACTTTTTCTATAGGGGTACATATGACACTATTCACAATAAATGAAACATGATTTTGTAAACTCACCCTGCTATCTGTCATTTTGCACTGGAGAAAGCCTGGATAAATGTTCAGTTTATAAATGGAGATTCCAGAGAAACTGCCCGCTCCACAAGAACAGAGTTGTTTTCTGGCAGACACACACTTGTAGGGGTGGAGTTTCATAGGCCTGACACCCTCCCCACACAAGAAAAACCTATGTCTTTTGCAACTTCCTCTCCTGCCGTCATTCTTTTCATGTTTAATCTACCGCATATGTTGCTTCAAAATATGAAAATACAAAGAAAAACTGACAGGCCAACATCCCCGATGAACACAGAAGCAAAAATCCTCAACAAAGGACTAGCCAAATGAATTTCACAGCACCTTAAAGAGATCCTACACCATGAGCAAGTGGGACTTATCCCAGGGCTGCAAGGATGGTTCAGTACATGCAAATCAATCCACGTGATACATCACATTAACAAAACAAAGGATAAAAACCTTATGATCATCTCAACAGATGCAGAAAAAGCATTTGCCAAAAATTCAACATATTTTCATGAAAAAACTCAACAAATTAGGTGTAGAAAAAAATGTACCTCAAAATAATAAAGATCATATATGACTAGCCCACAGTTATTACACTCAATGGTGAAAGGCTGAAGGCTTTTCCTGTAAGACCAGGAACAAGACAAGGATGTCCACTCTTGCCACTTCAGTTCAACATAGGAAGTCCTAGCCAGAGCAATAAGGCAATAAAAAAAAGGAGGGGGCGGGGGTCGGGGCATCCAAATCTTCTGAAAAAAAGAACTAAAAATGTCTCAGGTTGCAAATGACATGATCTTATATATAGAAAACCCTAGTCTCCAATAAATTCAGAACAGTTGTGAGGCAGAAAATCAACATGCAAAAATCAGTTGCCTTTCCATACATTGGCAATGGACTATCTGAAAAGGATATTAAGAAAACAGTCTTGTTTAAAATAGCATCAAAAATAGTAGGGATAAATGTAGCCAAACTGAAAACTATAAACTATTCATGAAAGAAATTAAAGAAGACACAAATAAATGAAAAATACCCCATGTTCATGGATTGGAAGCATTAATATTGTCAAAACGTTCATACTACCCAAAGTGATCACCCAAAGTGATTCAGTGTAATCCCAATCAAAATTTCAATGACATGTTTCTCAGAAATAGAAAAAAAAATCCTAAAACTTATATGGAACCACAAAAGATCCCAAATATCCAGAACAATTCTGATAAAGAACAACAAAGTTGGAGGCATCATACTTCTTGATTTCAAGTTATATTATAAAGTTACAGTCTAAAAAATAGCACAATACTGACACAAAAACAGAAACACAAACCAATGGAACAGAATAGAGAACTCAGAAATAAATTTATGCATTTGTGGTCAATTAATTTTTTACAAAGATGACAAGAACATGAAATGGGGAAAGGACAGTCTCTTCAATAAACGATATTGGGAAAACTGTATAGACATATGCAAAAGAATGAAATTGGACCCTTATCTCACACCATATACAAAAATTAACTCAAAATGGATTAAAATCTTAAAGGTAAGAACTGAAACTATAAATTTCTGGAAGAAAACAAGTGGGGAAAACTCCATGACATTAATCTGTGTGATAATGTTTTAAATATGAACCCAAAAGCACAGGCAACAAAAGCAACTATAAACAACTGGGATTATGTCAAACTAAAAGCCTGCACAGCAAAGGAAACAATCAACAAAGTCAAAGAAAATCTATAGATTGGGGGAAAATATCTGCAAACTACACACCTGATAAGAAGTTGATATCCAAAATATGAAAGGAATTCAACAACAAAAACAATTAAAAATGGGCCAAGGGACACACGGCTGCAACTTGACTGATGGAGAAAATATAAGCATATCTGGTGGAGAGGGATTGAGAGAGAAAGGGATAGTACAAATGTAGTAAAATGTTGTAATAATATTTGGTGATCTGCTTGTTATCTGAGAGATCTTTGTACTATTCTTACAACTTTTCTTAAGCCTAAAATAATGTCAAATTGGAAGAAAATTTTTAAGTTGAACAAAAGTGCGCAGGACCTAAACATTTCTCAAAAGCAGACATCCAAATGGCCAACAGGCATATGAAAAACAGCCAACATCACTAATTGTCAGGGAAATGCAAATCTAAACCTCAATGAGATATCACCTCACGCCTGTTAGAATGGCTGTTATCCAAAAGGCAAAAGATAACAAGTGTTGGTGAGCATGTGAAGAAAAGGGAACCATTGCACACTGTTGGTGGGATTGTAAATTGATACAGCCATGATGGAAAACAGTATGGTGGTTCCTCAAAATACTAAAAGTAGAACTGTCATATGATCCAGCAATCCCAATATAGAGTTGACCCTTAAACAACATGGGGATTGTGGGGGCCAATATCCCCACAGTGGAAAGTCCATGTATAGCTTTTGACTTCCCAGAAACTTGACTCCTAACAGCCTACTGTTGACTGAGAGCCCTACCTATAACAAAAACAGTCGATTAACACACATTTCATTTGTTATATGCATTATATACTGTATTCTTACCATAAAATAAGCTAGAGAAAAGAAAATGTTGTTAAGAAAACTAGAAAGTGGAAGTAAGTGGATCATCATAGAGGTCTTCATCCTCATTGTCTTCCCATTGAGTAGGCTGAGGGGGAGGAAGAAGAGGAAGGGTTGGTCTGGCTGTCTCAGGGATGACAGAGACAGACTAAAATCCACGTGTAAGTGCACTTGTGCAGTTCAAACCCATGTCGTGCAAGAGTCCACTTTATATCCAAAGGCAGTGCAATCAGTAGGCTAAAGAGATAGCTGCAATTCCATGTTAATTGCAGCAGCATTATTCACAATAACCAAGGTCACCCTAAGTGTTCATACACATATGAATGGATGAAGAAATGTCTATGCACACACAGACACAGGAATACTATTCAGTCTTAAAAAGGAAGGAAATCCTGTCATTTGCAGCAACATGGGATGAACCTGAAGGACATTATGCTAAGTAAAATAAGCCAGCCACAGAAAGACAAGTATTGCATGACCTCGTTTATATGTGGAATCTGAAAGAGTCCAACTCCTAGAAGCAGAGATTAGAATAGTGGTTGCCAAGGGCTGAGGGCAGGGAATGTGAGAAAATGTTGGTCAAACTGTACAAAGCTTCAGTTATGCAGGGTTAGTTCTGAGATGTAATGTACAGCACCATGACTGTAGTTAGCAATAATGTACACCTGGAATTTCTAAGAGACTAGATATTAAGCATTCTCCTTACACACACATACTCACACACAAAGGTAACTATGGGAAGTGATGGATATGTTAATTAGCTTAATTATGGGAATCATTTTGCAATGTATATCAAAATCTCAAGTTGTGCACCTTAAATATATACAATATTTATTTGTCAATTATATAAAGCTAGAAAAATATGAAAATGCATATTATTCATATACTCAGGAATAGAATAGTTGCATGTGTCTTGAAGTTAAAGCATATTCACTTAATTATCTCAGTAACCTTTGAAATCTCACAGCATCCTTCAAAGGATTTTAAATGCACAATGGCACAGACTTTATTCTTTTTTTGTTGGTTTGTTTAGACAGAGTTTCGCTCTGTTGCCTAGGCTGGAGTGCAATGGCGCGATCTTGGCTCACTGCAACCTCCACCTCCCAGATTCAAGCAATTCTCCTGCTTCAGCCTCCTGAGTAGCTGGGATTACAGGCGTCCGCCACCACGTCTGGCAAATTTTTGTATTTTTAGTAGTGACAGGGTTTCACCATGCTGCCCAGGCTGGTCTTCCACTCCTGACCACAGGTGATCTGCCCGCCTCGGCCTCCCAAATTGCTGGTATCACAGGCATGAGCCACAGCACTCAGCCAACTTCTTAAGCCCTTCCCCCCATTCCCTTGTCCAGCATTCCCATTGTGCCTTTAACTGTTTCTTGGCTGTGCCTGTGTGCTTCCCTCCGTGGCCCTATCTTAAGGCTAGAGAGCTCTGCAGTCCACTCCACGTCCACACTGGGAGGTAGTTCCACAGAGGCAGCTGCCACACTGAGCAGGCTCACCCAGAAGGTAGAGGAAGAAGTCTTGCACAGGGTCAATTTGGGGTTGTACCTTTGTTTATGTGACTCCAGTATGTGCCTGTCTTTAAGATATGCCTTTTGGTATGCCTTTAATATTTTCTCAAGAATTATACACCATTTCCTTGTACACTTCAGAAAAATGAAGCATGTGGTCCAACATGGACATGAATGGATTCTGTAGTCTGTCCCTCTGCCTGCACAGAAATGGGAGAAAAGCCACAAAGCATCATAAGCCCATGCCTTATCTAAGCATTTACAAGGCTGTCCTGGGAGATTTGATAGTAGAGGTCTACATGCAGGAAAGTTGAGTAATGGACTTTTAATAACGTTGCTTCTAAACTGAAACACATGGTAGAAAGGTCGTTGACCACCCTGGTGACCTGGGTGTGACTATCTCTCCAGCAGAGTGAATGATATGGTCCCAGAGTCCAAGGCGCCTCATGACTCAGTAATGCATCACCATCCTGACGCCCAGTGCTGCTGATGTAATGCCATTTCTTTTATGCTGGCAGGATTCAGAAAGGTGAAACCCACACATCACATTTTGTTTTTTAGCTACCTGGAACAGTAAGGCCACAGAAACAAAGCAGCTGCTGTATTATGATGGGTATTCCATTCATGCATTTCAGTCCTTTGCAAGTCATCCTTGTCCACATTTGGAAAAGCGCTCATTTCTGCCTCTTGCAAAGAAACTTTTAGTGTCAACACATACGTACGTTGACAAAGTAGAAAATTGCAAGCAGTAACCCCCGCAGGAAGCAATAATGAGTTCATTCAGTTCTGTACCAAATCTTGTATGAACCACAATGCCTGGCATGTTACACGGTCGTTATTCATCTCTTTTTCTCTCCCTTCAGGCAGTTAGCTATACGTGCATTCATTTGACTTCAATAAACATAGGCATCATTCCCATTTACTGTGGCATCTTAAGATAGCTCAGTAAACATTTTTCATTATCATTTTAATAATGTTCTTCCTGGGGCCTGAAACTGTCTAAAGAGAATATTCTTTTCATTGAAGTCATTTTCCCTTGACAGAATCTTGACTTTGTGAGGTCTTAGACGGTGATACACTGCTGACACTCCTGGCTATCATGGTCCTGTGGGCTAGCAGCATGGGGGGGCTGGTAAACAGCCTCAAGACTAAGTCAGCTCTGGCTGCTGCAAAACCTTACACCTTCCGCCCTTTAATCTACTATTGTGTATGTGTGCTGTGCATCTGTGCATTTGCATATATGTGCATGGTGTGTGTATGCCGTGTGTGGTTTGTGAGTTTGCGTGGGGTGTATGTGTGCTATGTGTGTGTGCATTTGTGTATATGTGCATGGTATGTATGCCATGTGTGATTTGTGAGTTTGCATGGTATGTGTGTGATACATGTGCTGTGTGTGTGCATTTGTGTATATGTGCATGGTGTGTGTATGCTATGTGTGGTTTGTGAGTTTGTGTGTGGTGTGTATGTGTGCTATATGTGTGTGCATTTGTATATATGTGCATGGTATATGTATGCCGTGGGTGGTTTGTGAGTGTGTGTCGTGTGTGTGGTGTGTGTAAACACTTTCTGAAGGTGCTTTGCCTCCAGTTCTGGGACCCCTGGGGCTCTGGTCACTGTCCCATTTTGCCTGTGTCCAGACTCTAGGATAAGCCTGGTCACTGGACACAGATTTGAGAAGCCTGTGGTTGACAGTCCACAGCCATCTTACCCCAGTGTGTTCTGACATCTGGGGCCCACCCTTAGCTTTCTATGATTGAGACCTGCCCTGAACTGGGTGACTATGGTCCTGCACTGCTTCTGGTCCTGCAGGTGATTCTGTTTTCTGACTCACTATGACCAGGTGCCAGTAACTGCTGTTGGACCTCCCAGTGGTCACCTCCCTGCCTGCTTGGGCCTGGGCTGTCACGTCTACTGCCCTGGACAGGTAGAAACCCAGGCCTCAAGTCTTATCCCTTCCCATGACAGCTGCCATCCTCTGTAGATCTCAAGAACTGTAGGACAATGGTTGGTCATGACACCCACAGATGAGAGAATGTCTGTGAAAACATTGGGTCAACTGCTAATTCCCAAGAGTCGCTGAGTGACCAGCATGGTGTGCAGGAGGTGAAGTGTGAGTCCCCTGGCATCCTTAGGGGCCCTGTGAGAACATTCACACCCCAAATAAAGGCACTGGGCCCCCCCAGGAAGGATCCGGAGAGGGACTGTGATGCATGTAGTTCAGCTCCTGCTGCACATTTTACAAGAAGAGGCCAGGAGTCCACCGGCGGCTCGAGAATGCAGAGGTTCAGCATTCCCTCCCCTCCCACAGACAAAGGAAGGAGGATGCCTTCCCAAGGAATGGCCAATCTGGAAACAGTGACCAGGCTGCCCTGGAGTTTGGGGACTGCAGGGCTCATAGCGGGGGAAATAGGCAGGCTGTACTGGGTGATGGGACCTACCGTCCCCTGGGTCTTAGATACTTGTGGGCCTAGAAGAGAGCCTGCTCCTTAATCCTTGATCAGGGCCCCTCACTAGGAGGCTTGCTGCCTGTGCCAGGAGGAGCCCAAAGTCCTCAGAAGGGTTGCCACCTGCAGCAGCAGGAAGAAGGGCCCCCCTACCACAGGCACCTGCAGTGCTGCCCAGGGGTCAAGGAGCCAGCCCCAAGGCACAGGCACAGTGGCCGTCCTACCAGCCCCACTTTCCCGAGCTCCACCTACCACGCCGACCTCAGAAGGACCTGTGACAGCAGAGGTGTGGAGGTGGAAGGAGCTGAAGGAGGGGAGCCACAGGCCTCTCTTTCTCAGGCAGTTTGACACCAACATGGTGGGTGTGAGTGGAGGGTGGGGAGTTGTAGCATTCATTAGAGACCACAGTGGTGGCATGCAGCTGGACTGGGAGTGACTGCAAAGCTGCAAGAACTGCCCACACTCCTACAGATGTACAGTGCAGGGCCGGTGGAGTGGCGGAAAGAAGGCATTTCCTTTCTACTTGCATTTCACAGGAAGGAGGCTTGGAAGATATTTGGACTAAGTCCTTGCTAGCATTTGACGTTTTGTCTTTTGCCTTTGTAGAAACATCACCTTCAGACCTACATCCATCCAAAGGCTACCTGTTCCGTTTTTCCTACATCCTTCTCTATCTTTGTTCACTGATAATCTTCTTGGGCACATTTCTTTCTTGAGACAAACAATCTTTTAACACAGCAATGGATCTGGGCTTTAAATGAAGAGATTCACACTTGGCAGAGGAGGACCTGCGATTAGATACGGACACGTTCCCTGCCCCGTATCTAAAGTGGCTTGGCCAGGATTAATCCACTGTACCAGCCCTGCCCTCTCTAGGACGGGCTGCCTCCTTGGAGTCTGCAGCCTCACATCAGCCTAGACGCCTGGTCCAGCCTTCCTTACTCCAACCTGACGGTTGCAGTCGCCATGTTTTCTGGCCAGTGGTATAACGAGTACCCACTGCTTTTTCTGCCTGTGTTTCACAAGGGGCTCTAAAGGACAGAATGTGTTTGTCAAAGCACCTGTGCAGTGACTCCCACTCAGGGAAACCGTCAGCTTTCAACTGGAGTGTTCTCCTGCCTCCACATCTTTAAACAAAGCTTCCAGGCTCCAGGGCTTTGGGGTCTCTCGTGGGACCTTATTGATGTAGCTGAAAGAGGAGGCAGAAACAGCCTGTGACCATCTGCTTTTGTCGTGAACTCCTTGGACGGTGCAGGAACTATGCTCAAGCGCCCCCACTCTGGGTTCTCTCCTCTCCTCTGAGTCCCCACCTGTCTCAGCCCCCCTCCCTGTATTGGTCAGCTGTGTGGCACACGCTGGACACTGGTGCACACACAGTGTGCACACATCCAGGCCACATCTTCACCGAAAGCACCCGCAGATTGCGAAAAGGCGGCTTGTAGGAGAAGTGTCTCTCCTATTCTTCAAAGCTGCTAACTGACACGTAATATGACATCGCTCCATCCTCGTGAATTGTATTGGCCTTGACGCTGTTTATCTTCATTACACTTTAGGGGAAGGAAATGCAAGGCCATTTAATAATAGTACTTTTTGACTGGTGACGTGCATGTGTCTAGCCAATTCTCACCCTGATTGAAATAGTCGAAATGGCCTAATTTAATACAGCCTTGGTTACTGGGAATGTAATCATCTTTCCCTGAAATTGCATCCCTGTTCACAAGCTCGTCAAGTCTGGAGAGGTATCCACAGCTGCCTCGCAATTTGAGGAGATGCAAGCTCCATCTCATTATCCGGCTGAGAGGCAATCAATGCCTGGTGGAGCCTTCAAATCAGAGATTGGGTGGCAATAACGTGTCCCTCTTAGGGAAGGCTCTGTGAACTGAGCAGGGCTCACTTTCTCCATATGCCTCTGACAAAAAAATAACCAAAAGGAGAAAAATCCAGGCTTATTTTCCAGAGGCAATTTCTAATGTGAGCTAGCTAGATAAAAATGGCTGCAGATTACTATAGCAGAGGCTGCAATTGCAATGATGAGAGCCTCATCTGCCCAGTCTTGTAGAGGAGCTCGGGCTCCTGTGGCCCTGGGTATGTAGGAGTGGGTGCAGTCGGCATCAGGCCCTGGGCCCATTGGTCAGTGTCTCTGTCCCGTCTCCAGCACATTCTCTTCCTCTCTGGCTCTGGTGTGCCCCATCCTCTGCATGCATCATTGCTCGATTCTTCCAACACCCTTAAGTCTTCTCTTCGATTCTTCCAACACCCATAAGTCTTCTCTCTCCACCTTTCCCCAAAAATACTTCTCCCTTCAGCATGTGTTTGTGAACCTCAAAAGCAGATTGTTTCCTGCCCTCTGTCTCAACAAGGTTTAGATGTGATGTGTGATGCCTTAGAGGACTATGTCTTTCCAAAATGCTGCTCTCCTGGTGAGAAACAGAGCCTTGGCAGGCTCGGTCCCATACAGGTGAGTCTTGTGTTCCTGCTGCTGGGAGTCCCTGAGCATCAAGGTGAGCACACATCACCACATGCATGGACAGCTGTGTGCCTCAAGTGGCACAGGTGACAATTCAGGAGTTTTCCAAAAGGAAAGAAAAATTCATCTCTAGGGTATCATCACCCAAACCATGTCATCCTCTACCTCCATAAAGGCAAAATGAAACTGGGAAACAGCATTGTGCCTGTCTGTAACACTACTGAATTACACGCTTAACAGTCTGCTAAGAGGCAGATCTCATGTGCTCATGTTAAGTGTTCTTGCTGCAGTAAAATAAAATTTTAAAAAACATATCTAATTGTATACCTGAAAAGGATGATTATACTAATGTAAATTGTATCTCAATAACCCTGGCAAAATATTTTTTAAAAAAGAAAAAGGAAACTATAAAAAAAACATAATTAGCATAGTGAAACTTGATCAAAGTGAAAATTTCAACATTGGTCATTAGACGGTCTTTGCAATTTCATAGTTGCACACGTGTGTGCATGCGCACACACACACACTTCCTTGTAAGTAAATTTAAATACCTCAGACTGATATACATCTCCTTTTGGTTCAATTTTCAGAAGTTTTTCCCTCTCGTTTCTTGCTAGTGAGTGTAACTTTTCATTATCATCCAAGAGTTGAACTTGCATTTTTCTTCATTTATTTATAGTCGGTTGTTTCTGGATTTTGAGAGTGAGGGAAAGGTGAGTGTGGTTGGCTGACTTACAGGAGCCCCTCTATGTCGTAATGGTGGGCCTTTGAATGGAATTGGACTGCATTATTACTGTTGTCATTACTCGAAGGCCACGTCTCTGAAGCCACAGCTGCATTCCTGAAGATTGAGTTTACCTAAATGCTAACCTTTGAATAAATTTAAGTATTATAATAGTATTATAGCCAGAAACCTCAAATACATCACAGTTGTTAATATTTTTGTCCAACAACAACAACAAAAATTTCAAGGCTTTTTTGTGGTAAGTTGCATACTGCAACCATTCAAACAAAGTCTAAAAGCAGAGTAAAAACTTTCCACTCCTCTTCATGCTACCCGTGTCCCTGCTGAAGGCTGAGCCATGGTTGGTGTGACTGAGCCAAACTGGGGTCTGCTTGGCAGGTGCACTGAGGCCAAACACAGACATTGAAGTTTTGCTGCAGGAGAAAGGAGGGTGTTTATTTGCAGGGTGCCCCGCAAGGAGAACCAGGCAGCTCACACTAAAGACCTGACCTCCTCAATGGATTGTGAGCAGGAGTTTTTAAAGGCAGGGGTAAATTTCAGGGAAGCGGAAGTTACAGGCAAAACTGCAAGTCAGTACATAATACATGGAGATTACATGCTGGTTTGGCCTGAACAGGCAGGAGTGTATCTTGAAGCAGAAGCTTACAGGTCAGATGTGGATTCAGAGACTCTCTGATTTGCAGTCGGCTAAAGAAGTGAAACTTTGTCTAAAAAATCTGGGGTGGACAGAAAGGAATATTAAGATCTGGCCCGAGATCATGACTACCTCCAGGCCCCTCAAGAAGAAATTAAGAACTAAGAGCAGAGTCAGAGTGCAGCCCCCAGCTTCTGTCCCTGAGGTCTGCCTTCCAGCCCACGCATTTGGTGGGGGTCCAGGTTCCTTCCATCAGGTTGCTTATTCGCAGGGCTAGGTAGCTAGGTGCCTGGAATTTCCCGCAAAGGGACTCAAGATTTTTGTTTATTGCCGTGCTTTGTAGGTTTGGCAGGCCCTAAAACAGGTCTCTGCTTGTTCCTGTACATCTGTTTGCTCATGCAAACTTATACAACCGTACCTACTCTCGCACTTCTACACACGAGATCGTTTTTGCTAAGATGAACTCACTCACTCCTCACCACGTGGTGTCCCGCAGTTCAAGAAGTGCGGCAGCTGCCTTTCCCACTCAGCGCAGTGCTGCTGCTTCCTAATTAATGGCAGCATCCTCTCCCATAGGATGCAGAATTCCTGCCTTCATTCAAGCTGTCAAAAATAGCACAGCAACCCACAAGTGTGTGTTATTTTTATTACATTTTCTTTTTTGCTGGCACTGTATTTCTGTCACGCAAATTTCACAAATCAAAGTTTACAAACACTGACTAGTTGGATAGTGCTGCATTCTATGCCATTGTGTCCATAATTGGTTCCTTCTGGGGGGGTTCTTGGTTTCGCTGACTAAGAATGAAGCCTCAGACCCCCTGGTGAGTGTTACAGCTCTTAAAGATAGTGCCTACCCAAAAAATGAGCAGCAGCAAGATTTATTGCGAAGAGAAACAACAAAGCTTCCACACCATGGAAAACAACTCTAGCAGGTTGCCAATGCTGGCACTGGTGGCCAGCTTTTATTCCCTTATTTGGCCCCACCCACATCCTGCTGATTGGTCCATTTTACAGAGAGCTGATTGGTCCATTTTACAGAGCGCTGATTGGTCCATTTTTACAGAGTGCTGATTGGTGCATTACAAACCTTTAGCTAGACACAGAGCACTGATTGGTGCGTTTATAATCCTTTAGCTAGACAGAAAAATTCCCCAAGTCCCCGCCAGACCCATAAGCCCAGCTGGCTTCACCTCTCACCATGATTTTGCATTCAATATTAGAGCCAAAAACAGTGTATAGAGACTTCTTTTTCACCACTTTTGTCTACACTGGATGTTTCAATACATGTGTTAAAAATTGCCCATCTCACGAGAAAAGTGAACCTCAGTTGTTTTTATTTTCATTTCCCTGACTCTTGGATTCTTGGTGAACATGCTCATTGTCTGCTATGCTTCTTGGCCAATTGCTGCTTCTAGAACCAGTTCTCCTAATTCACCGCTTTCTCTCATCTGCCCTTGCTCAGTTGTCTTCCTCGTTCTTCCTAAAGCACACCCAGCCCCTTGCTCACAGTCTTTGAGGGTTTCCTGGAAAAGTCCTCATCTCCTTCCAGGTCTTATAGGGAATTTTTGGATCACCTCCCCTCTGAGCAGGCTCCTCACTCCCACCCCCCTCATCCCCTGCCTGCACTCTAAGCTTATCAGCATCTGCCTATGTGCAATCTTGTCCCCTGAGGATAAGCCCAGGAGAGCAGGGACCTTACTATATTCATGTAGTTTCTGCAGCATTTAGAAATGTGCCAGGAACTGAATAAAATGGAAACAGAGCAAAACCAATAAACAACCGGAACTCTGGGTTTGGAAGGAAGCTAAATAAAAGCCAAGCCCCAGCAGATTTGATAGAGAAAAGTAAAACAGAAATGTCTAAAATATGAAAGAACACAGAAATGATACTCATTTAAAAACCACAAAAGAAATATGTAAGAACCTTAGAGCAATATATTTGAAAATGGAAGGATTGGTTAGGCTGTTGGTTATCTGTGGCATAGGATTGTGATTCAGAGAAGGGAGGAGGCCAGAGGGCTCCTGTTTTATCAGGGCGGTTCATGTGGCTGAGAATAAGATTTTGGTTTCTCTTGGGAGGAGGTAATTAAGGTAGACGGGATCTAAGGGGCTTTTGGGGTCTGTAGTGTTCTGCTCCTGACTAGAGTGCTGGGTATGTGGACATATCACACTTTGTAAATCAATCAAGCTGAGTACTTTTGATTCGTGTTCTTTTCTGTGTATATATAAGTGTACTTCAATAAATAGTGCTTTTCTGTGTATATATAATGTATAATATTCTGTGTATATTATTTCAAGGCCCTAGTCTTATATATAGTATTAGAGATAAGTTCTACCAAACTTTTAAGAAACCAATGTTTATTATTCTAATTAAAATTGTAAGTTGAAATAACGTGTTTTATTCCAGTGTTAACTTCTCCTATCACCTGATATAGAGGGTTTTTAAATAACTTTTGGGTTACAATGTGAAATACATGGCACAGCACAATTTAGTATCCTACTAAATCTGCAAAGATTAATATACTGTCTGCTTAATTCAGCATTTATCCCCAAACTGGCATACTATGATTCCAGAAAGATGACAATAATGCAACGTTAGAATATCTTTCAAAATAATTTGTTAAATAAACACATTGAAACTTTAAAAATACGATTCAGTGACCTATTTCAATAAAAACACTAAATATGTATTAAAAAGAGAAATATTGGATGTAAAACACATGGCACGTATCAGGAACATTGTCTCTGCTTTAGTGATACGTGAAGGAAATAAAAATAAGCACCACAAATATTGTAAAAGTTAATATTATTGTTTACAGATGATATGATCAGATATCTTGAAAAAAATGCATGCTACTAAAATTATTAAAATTAATATATGTTTTGAAGTGAGCTTGATTCAAAATTAATACATAAGGTTTAACAGATTTTATTTGCATTACAAACTGTATAAAAATGTAAATAAAACACCTCTTTATATTAGACAAAAAAAGGAAAGCAAAAGCAAACATATGTTCTAAGACTCAGGATGTATAAAAAGAAAATTGTTAAAATTCTATTGAAGAATGTGAAACAAGTCCTATAAGATAGGCATATATTCTTGACAGGAAATATTTGATATTGCAAAGATGTCTGACCTCCCATCACTAATTTGGTATGTAAATATTTCAATCAGAATTCCAATTTTTCTTTAAAATTATTTGTGTTATTTTTTGGTATCACCGAAGTATGGATCTTTAACAGTGAGCCAGAAGCTGATGACTGTGAAGATGAAAGCTGAAACTCCCTGACCCTCATTCACACGGCTGATTCCAAGACCCTGGGAGAGGCCCTAGCACAATTTGCAAAAGTGAGATATTGAAACCATGCTGTGTGACCAGCCCTGCCCCTTTCCCAGTGGCCTCCCAAGCACCTTCTTCTGTGGGGGTGGGCTGGGTCCATGTTGAGGATGTGAGCTCAGAAGTGTGTGCATTTCACAGCTGTGCCTTCTCCTGGAGACACAGAGCCGAGTCCAGACACTGCTCCTTTGGGGGTGCCATGAAAAGCTTGGCAATTTAGAAGCACTGTGCAGAGGGAGGCTGACAGCTGTTCTGTCGCTCCTTAAAGCTAGATGTTCACTACATCACTCCAACTTCTCTCTTTGCTCTTCTCTTAGGTAGTGGGCTCAGTTCAGACAGGACCAGCAAACCCACGTGCCCCTCCCATAGGGCATCATTGTTCACGTCACACATGAGCAGCTGTGTGTGGGTGTGCAAGTGAGAAAACGAGCTGGTGTCACCCATGCATCGTGGCCCCCTAAACAGCTGTGGGAGCACTAGCACTCCGCATTTTCATACCACTCCAGGTTTTTTTAAATGACTGCTTTATTGAGATATATTTCACATACCATAAAATGCACCAATTTTATACCTTGGCATAAAGGTGTACAGTTCAGCAGTGTTTAGTATATTCACAGAATTGCTCAACTATTATCACTTCGTAATTTGATAACATTGTCATCACCCCAAAATGAAACCCTGTACCCATTAAGCAGTTACCCCCTATCCCCTTCCTCCCAGTCCCAGGCAACCACTGATCTATTTTCTGCTCCTCCAAACTTGCCTATTCTGGACATTTTATATAAAGTGAACCATACATTATGTGGTTTTCTTTACCCATTCTTCCACTGGTACCTATTGGGTTATTTCCACTTTTTGGCTATTATGACTATTGCTGCTATAAACTTTCATGTACAAGTTTTGGTGTGATTGTGTACACATAGGACTGGAATTTCTGGGTCCTATGGTAACTCTGCATTTAACATTTTAGAGAACTGTGAAATGGCTTTCCAAAGTGGCTTCACCATTTTACGTTCCCACCTGCACTGTATGAGGGTTCCAATTTTCCCCAACCCCTCAAACACTGTACTTTCCTTGTTAAAATTCTAGCCATCCTAGCGGGTATGAAGTGATATCTTGTGCTATTTATTTGCATCTCTTGGTGACTAATGATGCTAAACATCTTTTCATGCATATTACCCATTTGTATATCTTCCTTTAAAAAATTCTATTTAAATTCTTTGCCCATTTTTAAATGGACTATTTGTCTTTGTATTGTTGACGTGTGAAAGTTCTTCATATATTCTGGGTGAAAATATCTTATCAGATACATGATTTGGAAATATTTTCTCTCATTCTGTGCCAGCACTCTTTTAAATTTGCGATGACTTTTTTTTAATCTTGTGGATTATTAAAATTGTACAAAGCTAACAATTTCAAATTAATAAATATGTAAGTCTTTATGAATAGCTTAATTTTCACAACTACCAAGGCAGTAAACCTCAGAGGACTTAAGGAGGCACATGCTTCCAGGCACAGAGCCCGTGAATGTTTCCCCAGCCTGCACGGGTCAAGGGTAATCAAGCTGCTGCCTCTCTCAGCTGCTGGTGGGGGGGGGTCTCCCCTTGCCACGTCAGCCCACTTGCCTCAGCGGAGCCCATTTTTCTCTCATTTGATGGGACCAAGGATCAGTGACACTCTTCGGAGAATTACTAAAGAGAGTAACGTGTAAGCATGTCTAGACTTGCGTTTTCACATTTTTAAAGCTACTGAAATCCTGAAAAGTTACATGAAAATGGATACAAGCCTAAGGTCTCTGCGTGACTAACCCCTTCCTACCAGCCCAGCTGCTTTTCCTCAGGGAACACAATTGGAAAACCTTTCCTTTGTGCCAACTGATGCCCCACAATGCAGCATCCGTTCCAAGGACACACTTTGCTTGTTTTTTAAAAGATGAGTCAGTGGCCAACATTTAAAAGTCAAGAGATTTTATACAGAATTCCCTATTTCTGCCTCTTTTTGAAAGGCCAGATGATTTTGTGACCATAGGCAGATTCTTTCCAGAGAGGAGGGACACTGCTTTGCCTAGGGCAGTGGCTCCTGGTCCCTGTGGTGCTTACACTTCATTCCAGTCACCCAGTCTCTCATTTATCCTCCCTGCACTGAGTTTGCAAATTCACCTCTAGGTAGTCTCTTTCAATGGCTCACACCAAGTCTCTCTGGAAAATACATTTTCCATTCCACAACAAGGATACATACAGTTATAGACACATAGTGAAAATAACACAAAATAATATTTACTGGCACTCTGCATGATGCCTTCTGATATGTTCTTTTGTATTCTACTGTATTTCATTTTAAAATGCTGGACATGATCCACTGAACTGATTCTAAAGACCCAGTGTTGGCTGTAGACCACCCTGTTATATTTTAAAAAGATAAAGCCCCAAGGGATGGAGTGGGTTGGTTAATATCTAGAAACCTGGTAAACAAGGAGCTGAGGCTAAACAACCTGTAGGCTTCAATTCAAGGCCCCTTATTTCATAATGAAAAACACTGAATGCCAGACCGCACTGAGTTGAGAAATCTCTGAAGAAATTTAAAAAGAGTCTGGCATAGTTTCTGAACAGTGGGCGAACGGCTTGTGACCCAGCAGCAGACTCTACAATATTCCACAGAAGACCACAGAATAGTCAGTATAATCTACAATGTCTCTTAATCTCTAGAGCCTCCTACCCCCAACAGTGGTAAATTTGTAACTGATGATTCCCCTGAGTCAATTCCAAGCCCTGGGACATTAGTGTGACATATGCATGGGGAAAATAGCATTGTTCATAGCATCAGTAAAATTATTATTATACTTGGACACATTAACAACTGCAGACAAGAAAATGATCCCAATTTCCAAAGCAGAATTTATTTCTTATTGCGCAGAAACAAAAATAAATTTGGAACAGCTTGATATTGCATCTTTTAAATCAATGCTTGTCTTCTTTTCCTTCTAAACATTTCTCAAAGTAGGTCAAATGCAACATACCGGGAAGCTACCACTTAACACTCATCATTCAAAACAAATATCACTCTTCTGTAGACCAAAGGCTGTGCACAGTGTAATTTTTCTCTGAGGCTGCTGCTCGTCTTAAACCGTTGTATCCTAGTTGGAAGCACAGAGACAGGAGGAAAGTGGCAGAGAAAACAGGCAGGGACCCCAAGGGTAAGCATGGTGGCAGTGGGGTGACTGCTGCTCTCCAAGCCTCTCCACCACCCCCTTTAGCAGCCAAAGGCTGGAGACCCATAGAGGGACAGCTTTCCAGAGAGCCCACTGAAAAGGGAAAAGAACTTTTTAATATGGTATTTTGGGTAAGGGATGTAATTTTTGTATTTTTTGGCAGCACAATAAACACTACAGTTAACATCAACTCAGTAATGACTGGCCTGGAAGACTGCTGTGCATTTTATATAGCATCTTAGTAATCTGGGGCTATTATAACAAAAACCCAAAAACTGGGTGGCTTAAACCACCAATGTGCATTTCTCACAGTTCTGGAGGTGGGGAAGTACCATGATCTGGGTATCAGCAGACCCGGTGTCTGGTGAGAGCCCTCTTCCTGGCCTGCAGATGTGCACCCTGGCTGGGTCCTCACACGGGGGGAGAAACATCATCTGTTTCATATATCTGATTATAATGGCACTAATCCCATCTGATCACTCTCATGGCCTCATTAACCTCCCGAATGCCCCACCTTCAAATACCGTCACATTGGGGATTAGGACTTCAATGTATGAATTTGTGGGAGGGACACGGATGTTCAGACCATAGCATATAGTTACATGCCATCTTCAGTACCACTGCACTTTTAGGAGGTGGGAGTCCCGTCCACATTCTCTACAGTTCACAGATAGGGGGTCTGAGATCTAGAAAGGTCTTGAATTACTTAATGGGATCATAGTCTTACAGCTTGTGAGTACAGGACGGAGTCTGAATCCAGGGCCTAAGATTGCAGGTACTGCTGTTTGGGGCCTGCCTATGTTGTTTTATGTTGATAAACTTTTTGAGCATTAAAACAGCTATTTCATTGGCTAAATATAGCCTTTAGTTCTATTTTTTATGGATAAAAGAGTGCAATGAAACCTCATGTGCCAGTTATTCCACATCAACTTTCTTCTATTTTGGCTGCATGTATCTCCTCTCATATTTGTGAAAGAGTTCTTTAAAGTAAATGGTACATTGTATGGATTTTCCTAGAAATGTAGTCATCTCCCCTAATCCAGGTTTTGCTTTCTGCAGTTTCACTTACCTTCAGTCAACCTGGGTCCAAAAATGCTAAACAGAAAATTCCAGAAATAAACAATTCATAAGTTTTACATTGGGCACCACAGTAAGTAGTGTGATGAAGTCTCTTACCATCCAGTTCCATCCCACCCAGGATGCGAATCGTCCCTTTCTCCAGGGTATCCACAGTGTACACACTGTCCACCCATTAGTCACTTTGGTACAGTTATCAAATCAACGATCACAGTATTGATACCAGCGGGTCAGGCGAGGTCCCCATACGCCTGTGGGACCTCCACCACTGCCGGTGTCCAGGCTCTTGACACCATCATGAGAAGGAATTCAAGGATGAGTCAGAATACAGTGAAAGTACAGAGATTTATCACAAGGTGAAAAGTACACACTCAAGAAAGGGGAATGTGGCATACTCAAGAGAAAGTCATGCCATGGGGTTTGGGGCTTTTGTCTTTATGGATTTCTTTAGCCAAGTGGTGGAATATTCCTGGAAAAAGGTGGAGACTTCTCAGAACTGTGGTGCCACCCATTTTTACAACAAATATGGGTGTTCCTGGAACTGTCATGGGGTTGGTGGTTGTGTGGTTTACTGTGTTAATGAGTTGATAATGAGGTCCTAGGGGAAACCTAGGTCAAATTCAGTGCCATGATGGATCCAGTTGCTCTTAGCCAGTTTGGTCCACATCCTGGTATTTCAGGGTCTTATCAGCTCATAGCATCTGCAGCTATTGCAAGTTTCCTTTTGCTCATGATGTGAAACTACTGCCTGGATTTTCTATTCTCTTGTGACCACACTGTATTACTCCTCACTGTATTATTATGTCTCAGTATCACAGTGCTTGTGTTCAAGTATAATTTTTATTTGACTTAATGATCCCAAAGTTCAAGAGTAGTGATGCTGGCAATTTGGATATGCCAAAGAGAAGCCATGAAGTGCTTCCTTTAAGAGAAAAGATGAAAGTTACCAGCTTAATAAAAGAAAAAAAAAATCATATGCTGTGGTTGTTAATATCTACAGTAAAAAAAAATCTTCTATTCATGAAATTGTGAACAATGAAAAAGAAATTTGTGCTAGTATTGCTGTTGCACCTCAAACTGCAAAAGTTACAGCCACAGTGCATGATAAATTCTTAGTTGAGATGAATAAGGCATTAAATGTGTAGGCGGAAGATATAAATAGAAACACCTTACAACCAACGGCAGTAGATTCAGCACTATCCATGGTTTCCAGCATCCACTGAGGGTATTAGAACATATCCCCCATGGAGGCTACTGCAGGGGACTGCTGTGCTTCATTAGCTACATCTAACAGACATGCCTCTGTTAATCCAATGTCATAATTACACAAAGTTAGTGTGGGTTCCTTACTGTCATAGAACACTCAGCCCACGTGCCATTTCTGCAGTTGTCTTTTTTACATTTGGCTTGTTTGAAGCAGTACCAGTCAAGATCTACACATCACATCCTGCTAATATTTCTCTCAAGTCTCGTTTCTTTTTTATTTTACTTTACTTTTTTTGGAGACGGAGTCTTGCTCTGTTGCACAGGCTAGAGTGCAGTGGCGCAATCTCGGCTCTTTGCAACCTCTGCCCCTTAGGTTCAAGCGATTCTCCTGCCTCAGGCTCCCAAATAAGTGGGATTACAGGTGCCCACCACCACACCGGACTAATTTTTGTATTTTTAGTAGATATGGGCTTTTACCATGTTGATCAGGCTGGTCTCGAACTCCTGGTGATCTGCCTACCTCGGCCTCCCAAAGTGCTGGAATTACAGACGTGAGTCACCGTGCCCAGCCTCAAGTCTCTTTTAATCAATAAAAATTCCTTCTATTTATTTGGGCAGAAACTAGGCCATTTTGCCCATCAAATCTCACACATCCTAGGTTTGGCTGACTATATTCTCATGGTGTCATGTACGGTGTTTCTCTATCCCCCACATTTTCTATAAACCAGTAGTTAATTCTAGAACTTTGCTTAGCTTCAAGTTGAACTCTTTGGATAAGAACATATCATAGGTAGCCCTGTATAATTCTTTGCCTTACAATGGAAAGGACATAATGTCTGGTCCTGCTGCCTTGACGACGTAAGACAGACTCTTCAGTGGGTAACAGCCTTGGCCTCTGGTGCTCCCAGATTCATCAGAGGCTGTGAAGTGGCATATTTTAATTCTATCATTCCTCCTGCATTTGTTAGTGATTTGTCTATTGAAAAAACTTGCACATCAGTACTTATTTAGCCTGAAATTCAGTATATACAGGAAAGATAGGGAAAATGAGGGAAAATGCTTAATTCTTTCCCTTTACTTATCAAATTTCAGTGTGATTTGTTGGTGCCCAGTACCTTGCATTTCTCTTATTAGGAGTGAATTTGGGTGTCTTTTTTTTCTTTTTCTTTTTTCTTTGTTTCTCTCTCTCTGTCTTTTTTTTTTTTTTACTTGAGACGGAGTGTTGCTCTGTAATGGCGTGATCTTGGCTCACTGCAACCTCCACCTCCCGGGTTCAAGCAGTTCTCCTGCCTCAGCCTCCCAAGTAACTGAGATTACAGGTGCACGGTGCCATGCCCAGCTATTTTTTTTTTTTTTTGTATTTTAGTAGAGATGGGGTTTCACCGTGTTGCCTATGCTGGTCTCGAACTCCTGAGCTCAGGCAATCCACTCACCTCAGCCTCCCAAAGTGCTAAGATTGCAGGTGTGAGGGTGTCTTTTTTTTTTTATTGGCTTATGGGCCATTTTTATTTCTTCCTTTGTTAACTGTTTATTCGCAGTTTTTACCTGTTCATCCTATTGGATTTTTGGTCTTATTTTTCTTGTGCCTATAAATCATTCTTTATTAGCATAATTAGTCCTTTTCCTGTTACATATTAACTCTGTTTTCCCCAAATTGTTATTTGCCATTTTTACTTTTCTTATAGGGTACTTTTTGCCATGCTTTTTTTAAATCATTTTTTTCATGTAGACAATTTTGTAAGTATAGTTTTTAATTGCCTCTAGATTTTGAGTCATTGCTAGAAAAGTTTTTCCAAAGCCAAAGCTATAAAGGAATTTATTCATATTTCTCAAATTCTAGTATATGGCTGTTTTTTGTTTGTTTGTTTAATATTTAGATCCCTGATCCATTTGGAATTGTAACTGCCCAGTGGGTTCATCTTGCCTGCATCCCAGGTAGAGTTGATTTATCAAGACAGAGGAATTGCATTAGAGAAAGAGTTTAATTTTAATCCACACAGAACCCGCTGAACAAGAGACCAGAGTTTTATTATTACTCAGATCAGCCTCTCCCAAAATTTAGAGGCCAGAGTTTTTTAAAGACAGTTTAGGGGGTGGGGGCTAGGGAATGGGTGCTGCTGATTAGTTGGGAATGAAATCATAGGGGTGTGGAAAGTGGTCCTCCTAGGCTGAGTCCGCTTCTGGGTGTGGGCACCAGAAGAGTGGCTGGTCCCAGTGGAGTCATCCAGGCATCAGAAATGCAAAAGTCTGAAAAGACATCTCAAAGGGCCAATCTTAGGTTCCACTACAGTGATGTTATTTACAGGAGTAGTTGAAGTTACAAATCTTGTGACCTCCAGACAATGCCTGGTTATCATTTAACTACACCTACATCTTAGTAGAATTCAGGCCCCTCTCAAAATCCTAAACTTGTGGTCTTTCATTAGTTTCATAAAGGCAGTTTAGTTTTGGGAAAGGCTAAATTTTCCCCAGTTATTTTAGCCCATGCCCAGGTGAACACAGGCAGCTTGGAGGTTAAAGGCAAGGTGGAGTCAGTTAGGTCATATCTGTTTCCCTATCATAATGTTCTTGCTGTTATAATTTTTGCAAATGTGGTTTCAGAATTTATTATCATATGTGATGTAAGAATGGATCCAAATTGATTTTTTCTCATATGGCTTCCACTGATCATAAACACCTTCTTCCTCCTACTAATTTAAGTAACCACCTTCATCATAAACTAATCCCAAGAGAATTTTCATCTTTCCTGTTTCTTTGCTCAGTCTAGCACCAATACACAATAGGTTTAGTGTAGAGTTTTATAATAGTTAATAACCTACGAAAAGCTAGACCCACTCACTGTACTTCTCCTGGCCATTCTTGCTTGATTGTTCTTATGAATAAAATTTATCATCAATTTTGGAAACAGAAAAAAGTTAATAATATTCTTATTGAGATCACATGAAATTCATAATTAAACTTGGAGAGAATCACCATCTTTCTGTTGTATGTCATACAGTCTTCCTATGCAAGAATATGGTGTGTCTTTAAATTTCTTTAATCTATGTTTGGCTCAGTAGCAACTTACGAACTTCCTCTCATAGGATTTGAATGTTTTTTTGTTAAGTTTATGCCTGGGTATTTTATGATAATTTAGGAAAATATTTCTACTAGTTTATTAATTAATTCCTTTCTGTCTTCTGGATATGTAAACATTTCTTTTCTTTTCTTTCTTTCTTTTTTGAAAATGGAGTCTCACTCTATTGCCGAGGCTGGAGTGCAGTGGCGCAATCTCAGCTCACTGCAACCTCTGCTTCCCGGGTTCAAGCAATTCTCCAGCCTCAACCTCCTGAGTAGCTGGGACTACAGGCACACACCACCATGCCCTGCTAATTTTTGTATTTTTAGTGGAGATGATGTTTCACCATGTTGGCCAGGCTGGTCTTGAACTCCTGACCTCAAATGACCTGCCCACCTTGGCCTCCCAAAGCCCTGGGATTACAGGTGTGAGCCACCGCTCCTGGCAACATATGTTGCTTTCTAGTCTGTAGCCTCTAATTGTTTTATATATTTATTTATTTACTTTCCTAAGAGTATGTTAACTAATATGTACAACGTAATGACAAATAGTAAGGAAGGCAATGGATATTATCTTGCTTTCAATTTTAAAAGGAAAAGGAACTCTATTTTCCTATTAAGTTATTGGATCTTAGGAACATACGTACTCTCTCTCTCTGTCTCTACATATATATATATATATGTATGTATATATGTATACATATATGTTGACATATATATGAAATATCTTTTAAATTTTAGCTTAATCAGTGTTCTTAACACAAACATACACTGCATTTTATCAAATATGTTTTGCTTTCTATGGAGATGAATGTATGATGGATTATACTTATGAATTTCTACTCTCATTCCTGCGTAAATCCTGTTAGATCATAATGTATTAATGTATTAAAAGAATGTGCTGATAGATTCCGTTAACTATCACTTTATGTGAGATTTTACATTCATATTTTTAAGCAAGAATGCTTTTCTTATGCATTCATTATTAGGTTGTATATCATTGTAATACTCATTATATAAAAATATAATTACATATTTTTCTTGCATTTCCTACTCTCTGGGCTGGATGAAATGGCACTAACAGCATCTGAATGTTAAAGGTTTGGTAGAATTCCCTGCATACCCATTGGCCTGGTACTTTCGCATACTTGCCCTCTTTTTGCAGCCCTTATATGTTTCTTCTATAGGACCCAAATTGATTTGCAAGGAAATTCGAAAATATGGAAAAGGGGAGAAATACACCTGTCATTGAGAATTAGAACTAGTAAAGTGCAATTTTTTACAGGGGAAAATGCTATGTAATTGTGCAGTAGTGTGTTGACTAAGGCTGAATGTGTTAGTAGATAGTTAGAAATGATTACCTTTGTGACAGATTTGACCAACCACTGAAATGATAAATGTCTGATCCAAAAATCATTGATACTTTTACTTAATCTATGAAGTATTACATTTAATAAGCTGGCTGATCAGTTTTTAGTTTTTTCAAATGCCTAACTTTGTATATTTTATTATTATTTAAGAAAAAAGAAGTGGCTTTCATATTTTTATCATAGGTTGATAAGTCAGGTAATAAATGAAATTTATCAGGTTTCCAAAAGAATCTATGATTATGACTAGAACTGTGATTTCTCTGGGATGCTGTAGTGAATATTACACTCAAACTGATAATTTAGGAATTAGGCTGTTATCTCATGATGTGTGTGAAAGAACTAATAGTTAAAAACAGTATCCCTTCACTTTCATGAAAACACAAGGCAACCATGAAAACACAAAGTATATGTAAGGGTTAAACTCTGTCTTGTCTGTGTTAAAGTTTTCTTAATATTGGTTTCTAGGTTCAAAAATCAGGAAATGCCTTGTTTCATAGGCTTTACACAGAGGCCCTGAAGAGGGACTTCTCCATCCCAGGAGCCAGGGAGTGGGCCTGAACAGGTCCAGCCATGCCCTCAGGGCTGACTACAGCCACACCACCACCACATGAGGCTAGACAGACAGACTGATGGAGCAGATTAGGAATTACCTGATATGAAGACTTCATTTTCCTAACCACAGGCATTTTCTTCTTTAAAAATTTGGTGACAAGTAGTATTTGTTAATATCACAAATATACACAATTGGCAGTCAGTAGAAAGGCCCGGACCAAAATAATTTCAGAATGACTAACAAATGAAATATAAAAATATCTGAGCATGTTTCAGGGAAGTATTACTTAAACATAAATACAAAGATAAATATAAAAATTAATGATGAATTTAATATAAGAATGTTAAAATTCAGTATGTCAAACATCCAACAAAAAATACCAAGAGAGGAAACAAATGGGACAGGAGGTCTTTTCTAATGATTCAAAATTATCCACAAAAAAAGCTGTTGTGTCCCTCCAGCGCTTTGGAAGGGCCCCTGCAAGCAAGGGCTCTGTGGTCCCAGTTTCATTAGCTTAGTGGCATGTCAATCTCTGATCAAAAGCATTCACGACCTTGATTTGGGGACTCTGAAGCCTTCTCAAGAGTAGGAAGTGTTTTATAAAAAGCCCTACAAAGAACAAAAGTGTTTCTATTAAGTCTTTGAGAAAACTATGGAAGACAGGCTGTATTTTAAATGACTGATAATTTTAGTGTTGTTTTGAAACATTACCTGTATTTCCATAAAGGTCAAGACAATAAGCAGTTTGGAAACAATCACCTCTCTACTCTTGAGAAAAGTGGATTTATAAAAAGGGTGGCTGGCTGGTTCACACCTGTAATCCCAGCACTTTGGGAGGCTGAGGCAGGCAGATCATGAGGTCAGGAGTTTGAGACCAGCCTGACCAACATGGTGAAACCCCGTCTCTACTGAAAATACAAACATTAGCCGGGCATGGTGGCAGGCACCTGTAATCCCAGCTACTCAGGAGGCTGAGGCAGGAGAATCGCTTGAACCTGGAGGTTGGAGGTTGCAGTGAGCTGAGATCGTGTCAGTGCACTCCAACCTGGGCAACAGAGTATGACTCCATCTCACAAAAAATCTTTCTAAGTTGAGGAACTTGGATTTGGGGAACATGACAATCAGAAGAACAGATGGAGACCAGTGTTGTGCAGAGGAAGGTGAAGGGATGGACACTAGAGTCATACATCCTAACCTTATACTCTGCCTCTTCCTTATGTACATAACTTAGTGCCTCAGTGCCTCAGCTTTCTTATCTGTAGAATGGAGACAGTAATGTCTATGTCATTAGAACTGTTGTGAGACTTACTATATAGAAAGCCCTTGGAATAGTTCATAGACTATAAATACAGTTATATGGACCGTGATATGGTGATGATTACTGTGATGATGATGGTGATGATTGTGATGATGATGGTGATGATAATAGTAGTGCTGATGGTGATGATGACATTGTTGATGATGATGGTCATCATGATGGTGATAGTGGTGATGATGATGATATGATGATAGTAACAGTGGTAGTGATGGTGTTGATATTGGTGATAGTAATAATGGTGGTGGTGATGGTGATGATGGTAATGATGATTGTGATGGTGATAGTGATGCTGTTGGTGATAGTAATCATGTTGGTGGTGATGGTGATGATGGTGATAGTAATAATGGTAGTGGTGATGGTGATGATGGTATTGATGATCGTGATGGTGACAATAATGGTGATAGTAATGGTGGTGGTGGTGATGGTGATGATGATAATGATGATTATGATGGTGATGGTGATGATGGTAATGATGATTGTGATGGTGATGATGATAGAGGTGGTGATAATGTTAATAGTGATGTAGTGGTGATGATTATAGTGATGATGACAGTGATGATGACAAAGGTAGGAAGAAGTAGGGGCAAGGAATTTGAGGAAATATTGTGGCTGATTATTGGATGACCACTACATTATAGTGAACCAAGGTGAACCAAAGGAGACCAGGCTCAAAAGAACATAAAAGCAACAACAACAACAACCACAAAAAGCCAGCAAAGAACTCAATGGCTACTACAGCAAACACATAATCTATAAAATTAGTCCAGGAGAGTCACTTAGCAAATAAGTGGCAAGAAGAAAAACAACAGAAACAGGGACAACAACAAACTCTGGAGTGGAGGAAGGTATCTGATATAGAGTTGTTCCAATGTATTGTCTAAAAGCAACAAAAAAAATCACAAAATCTTAAAAGACACAGAAAAGCATGCCACACACGAAGGAAAAAGCTATTAATAGAAATTATCATTGAAGAATTCTAGATATTGGATGTATCAGACAAAACACTTTAAAAATGTGTGTAAAGAACTTAAGGAAATCATGCCTAAAAAAAATCAAAGGAAAGTATGACAACTAGATATCACCAAACAGATAATATCAGTGAAAAGGTAGAAATTGTTAAAAAGAACCCAGTAGAAATTCTAGAGTTGAAAAATACAATGACCGCAATAAAAAGAAATCACTGGGTCGACATAATAACAGATCTGAGTACAAAGAAGAAAGGATCAGCAAACTTGAAGATAGACCAATGGAGATTATCCAGTGAGTAGAACAAAATGAAAAATGAATGAAGAAAAATATACAGAAATGAATATACCTGTGGCACATCAAGAAGAATGCCAACAAACACATAATGGGAATCTCAGAGGAAAAGAGAAGAGAAGCAGGGGCAAAATTACTTGAAAAAATTGTGACCAAAAATTTGACAAAAACAATTCATTTATACATCTAAGAATGTCAACAAATCCCAACGAACTTAATGAGATTGACATCTGTACACATCATGGTCAAACTAACAATGTTAAAGACAAAGAGAACATTTTGAAAACAGCAAGAGAAAAGCAATATTTACTTACAGTGAGTCACAATATGATTAGCAGCAGATTTCTAATGAGAAACCATGGAAGCCATTAAGAATATTAGATCATGCCTTCAGAGTGTTGAAAGAAATGACTGTCAACAAATAATTACATTCCTAGCAAAATTTTCCTCAAAAACAAAGGAAAAATCAAAAGACAAGTCACATCCACACAAAAACTTGCACCTGTATGTTTGTAGCATCTTTATTCATAATTGCCCAAATGTAGAAGCAACCAAGATGGCTTTCAGTAGGTGAATTAATAAATAAAATGTGATACATCTAGATAATGGAATATTATTGAGCACTAAAATGAAATGAGCGATTAAGCCATGAAGAACGGGAAAAAAATTAAATGCATATTACTAATAAGCAAACCTGAAACAGCTACATACTATATGAGTCCAACCTTAAGACAGTCTAGAAAAGAAAAACCATGGAGACAGTAAAAGGATCAGTAGTTGCTGCGGAGAAGGGTGGCAGGGAGGGATGAATAGGTGGAGCACAGGGAATTTGTAGGGCAGGAAAGATACTCTGTACAATACCACAGTGGTGGATACATGTCATTATTCATTTGTCCAAACCCATAGAACGTACAACACCAAAAGTGAACCCTAAGGTAAACTATGGACTCTTAGTAATAACGACATGATTAATCAGTTGTAACCAATGTACCATTCTGCAGCAGGATATTGACAATGGGGGAGGCTGTGCATGTGTTGGGGCAGGGGGTATGCAGGAAATCTCTGAACTTTCCACTCAGTTTTGCTGTGAACCTAGAAGTACACTCAAAAATAAATTCTCTTAAAAAGAAAAGGAGGCCGGGCACGGTGGCTCACACCTGTAATCCTAGCACTTTGGGAGGCTAAGGCGGGCAGATCACAAGGTCAGGAGATCAAGACCATCCTGGCTAACATGGTGAAACCCCGTCTCTACTAAAAATACAAAAGACAAAAATGAGCTGGGCATGGTGGCAGGTGCCTGTAGTCCCAGCTACTCAAGAGGCTGAGGCAGGAGAATGGCGTGAACCCAAGAGGTGGAGATTGCAGTGAGGAGAGAGAGAGAGAGAGAAAGAGAGAGAGAGAGAGAAGAGAGAGAGAGAGAAAGAAAAGAAAAGAAGAGAAAAGAAAAGAAAAGGAATTCTGGAGATGGATGTTAGTGGTGGTTGCACGCCATTGAGAGTGTACTTTATGCCACCAAATTGTGCCCTCAAAAATGATTCAAATGATACACTTTACATTATGTGTATATTACCACAATAAAAAAATTCCAGTCGCTTCAAAAGAAAAGATGAACCACAGAAAGGGAGAAAATATTTTAAAACATATATCTGATAAAGGACTTGTACCCAAAATATACAAATAACTCTTAAAACTCAACAATATAAAAACAACCCAGTTAAAAAATCAGCAAAAGATCTCAACAAACACCTCACCAAAGAAAACATATATAGGGCCAACAAAAGCATGAGAATATGCTCAGTATTATCAGTCATTGGAGAAATACAAATCAAACAATGATGATATGCCACGTCACACCTGCTACAATTGTTATCACTAAAAAGACAGAAACTAACAAGTGTTGCAGAGGCTATGGAGAAATTGAAACCCTTGTACATTGCTGTAGGATTTTATGTTCCAGCCACTTTGGAAGACAATCTGGCAGTTCCTCAATATGTTAAATGTAGTTACCCAGACTCAGCAACTCTACTCCTAGGTATATAACCAAGAGAACTGAAAACATATATCAACACAAAATCCTGTATACAAATGCCCATAACAACATTCATAATCATGAAAAAATGGACTCAACCAAAAGATCTATCAACTGATGAATGGATAAACAAAATATGGTATATCTGTACAATGAAATATTATTTGGCAATAAATGAGAATGGATTACTGATGTGTGCTACGATAGGAGTGAACTTTGAGCACATTATGCTAAGTGAAATAAGCTATTTACAGAAGCTCACATATCATATGATTCCATTTATATAAAATGTCCAGAATAGACCAAACTGTAGTGACAGACAATATATAAGTGACTGCCTAGGACTAGGTGAGATGGGTGGTGGATGTGGGGAGGAAAAGGGGGGAAAAGGGGAGTGACCACTACTTGGTCAGCTGGTTCATTTTGGTGATGAAAATATTCTAAAATTAGATTAGGGTGATGGTTCCACCATTCAGAGAATATGTGAAAAAACCCTGATTTGGGCACATTAAATGTGTGAATTTTATGTATGTGCATTATATCTCAAATAAAGGTGATTTAAAAACAAAGTTAAAAAGAAAGAATTGTAGCATAGAACACCTTTTGTAATTATGGGAATAGAAAGCAATTGGGACATGGCCAATGGCCAAGTACAGTGTTTGATTCCTTCATAGAAATGCTTCAGACTGGCTCCAGGTCCCTTGAGCTTAGCATTTTCAAGTTAAGGGAGAGCATGTGTCCCTGCTGTGTTGACAATAATTTCACCAGGCAACCCACAATCAGAAAGCAGGGCATGCCTGTGCTTTATTTTAGTCTTTCAATGGTGGAGCCAAGCCAGCAATGTCAGGCAGAGAGGGAAAAATATCAAGAAGGCAGATTGCCTTTAAGAATTTTACAAACTGATTTAAATATTTAATCAGCACATTTCAACCACTTTATTAATATGTTTGCATACATATGTGTGCACTAAGGCAGTGCTTTTAGTATTCAGGATAACTCATCAAGATGGTGCATACATTTCTTCCAGAGTCATGCCATCAGTCTCTGTATGAATCAATGAAGGCTGAGAATGCCAATGCTGTCACGTGTTGCCAATGACATAAGGCCTAGACCTGTTTTTGAGAGTAGGGCACGCCCTGTGAGGCAGACACAGCTGCCGAGCCTGCCGATCAGGCAGTAAAAAGAGAGTAGGTGCACCAGGTCAAAGAGCTCCAGCAAAGTGGGGATGGTGTTGTCCCAAGCATGGTTCAGAAGTGGGGAATCCAGGAGCACAGATGCAGGCAGAAAAGCAGGCATCTGGCAAATAGCCAGCTCTGGCTCAGGGAGCCCTGGTGACAGTGCCCGCAGGAGCGGGACAGAGCACCTGCCTGATGTCATGATCTAAGCAGTCACCAACCTGGGCCCCAGGCAGCAGAAACGCTAGTCTTACCCTTCCTGGAGTAATTAACCACATGAGAAGGGGTCCCTGAAGCAGGTCAACATTCACCTATCAAAGATGGAGACTGATAGGAGAACGGGTCTATCAAATCCTGGAGTGATTACCTTACTGAGCTCCTCTTTCCTGAGATCTGGATGGACTACATTTTGGGGAAGGGCGGAAGGTGTATGGGCATGGGCCATGTAGTTAGATCTGCATGGCAAGGACTCAGAGTCTAGGAGCCATTGACAAGCACCTCCACTCCTTGAAGGCCGATGACAGCTGCGGCTCTCCAAGGTTAAAGAAATGAAGACATCACTCCCTGTGTGTTGTCAGTGGCCAGGCCTATGCAGTGGAGCGCCTGGCCATTCGTGAAGATCTACAGCTGGATTAGGTGGCATTTAGCCATTCATTTTTCAAGTTTCTGTGTCTTGGAGGAAAACTGAGAGAGCACATATGGCCTAAAAGTTTCACTCCTATTCATTGATCAGAATTATAATTTTCACTTTAATGATTTGTAAATGTGTACCTTCAAGTGCTAATGTTTGCTCTGTGTTTTTAGATGGCTATCCCAAAGAAGAAATGATTTATAGATGGAGAAAAAATTCAGTGGAGGCAGCTGACCAGAAATCATGGCGGCTCTATCAGTTTGACTTCATGGGCCTCAGAAACACCACAGAAATCGTGACAACATCTGCAGGTAGGAATTTACTGAAAGACGCACAGCTCTCAAAAGCCAGAGAGGCCTAAGGCCATATGCAGTCATATCCTTACTGTACAAGCCTTTTGGGCAACCATGATACATAAGTGATATTTGAGACAAAACAAGTGATTCAAAGTGAAACTATGTTTTCATGTTTTAATTGGTATAGGAGAGGGATGTTAGAAATAATTCATATTTTTGAATCCAGGCTGTGTTTGCATAATGTCTATAAACCTAGCTATAAACTTAACCTAACTCACTACTGACCATATTTACACAAACCAATTTTGCTGATGGGGACAGTTCTGCAAATTTCCACATACATAAGAAGAATCAAATATTATTGAGAACCCACACACAAAAGAAGCTGGTGTGATATGTCCTTTGAGTTTCAATTCCTTTTATTTACTCTAAGTTTTATCTTTGAGTTTCTTTTTCAATGATTGAAAATAATTACCTACCAATTTGATTTTATGAAGTGATCATTATATGCATATTCAAAATCCTGTAATTAAATAAAAAGAGTTGTTCTGCCTATGAATATATGTGAATGTGTTTTGTTTTGCTTTTTGTCTTATGTCTTACGTTGTTTTTTGGTTTGGGTATTTAATTATTCCTAGGGTCCACTATTTCACAACTGATTTTCTTTTGGTAGGGTGTGGGTTGCAGATGGGGGTAGAGTCAGCTTTTCTACTGATATTATTTGTTAGTATGAAGAATTTGTTGGCTCTTAAAATTATCTAATAATTTATTTTATGGGTGACTAGATTAAGATGCCAGTTTTGAGAATTAATGGTAAATATCTTTAAAGCCCAGTCTTAATTCTTGGTACAACTGTAAAATAGAGAGTTATTGACACATCAAGAAAAGTCCTGAAAAAGTTACCTGATTAAGGGAGAAAAACAAAAGATTCTCTGTGAGTGTCATGGTGGAAAATTTGAGAAATGGGATCTGTGTTTAAATATTAAACAATGACAATGTTAAATAATGGAACACCACAATTTATTTAAATGAACTGTGGAGGCAGCGCAAAGGGAAACGTTTTGGGATGCTTGCTCCCAATTAAGACGCACCTACCTTAGTAATGTAATTCCCTGTCTTAGAGGCTGCAAGCACCAGCAGACCTTTGGGGTCTAAGGCCGCCTGAAGGGAGTCACCAAGCAGCAGGGAGGACTGCTCTAGCATTTAAATCCCAAAGGCCACTGCTTCTCCTTTCCTGGTGTTCTCAAAACAAAAGGAAATGCAAAGTTAAGCTGAACCCAACTGACTCAGGGGATTTTGAAACTGATTGCAAGCAAATACTAGCTCAGAAAAGTGGTAAATAGAAGGAGACAACAGATTTGAGGCAACAGTCTGAACAATTCTTGTGCTAGGTGTTACTGTGGCTCTTAAAGAAATTATAATCGATCTCTAAAGTCATATTTTTAATAAGTTTTACAACCATATTCAATCTTTTGTATAATTACACTTGTAAGGAAAATGTCCTTTGGATAATAAAAAATTCCCATTTCATATGCTCGTGACGGACGCATGGTAGCTGGAGCCCACAAGCATGAGAAATCACGCCCTGCCTGCAGCTGGGGTGTGTTGTTGTGTGTGTGCTTTTCAGGCCATATCCAGCATCAATTCAGGTATCAACAGTTCACTGTTTAATGAATATTCACGAAACACCATTGCTTGCTAAATGTGATTGACGTTTTCACAATGTGGAGGATCACCCATGGGGCTGTGTTGGCATTTTAAAGGATCCTTCTCAGATAAATGCCTTTTTATAGGCAAATGTTATTCCTTGTTTCTCAGTCTCCTAACTCAACATTATGACTATGGCAATAACACTTACTTACATAATCCCCTTTTTCCAAGAACACTAAAGCATTTGCAACACTGTCTACTTGGTTCTCACAAGTCGTTGTAAAGTTTGAAAAGGATGGATATGATTGTGCCAAGTTTTCAAGCTTATGTAAATAATTCTGCTAGGGAACTTATCTGTGAAATGGAAACACTTTGGGAAACCTCAGAATCAGGAGAATGAGATGTGACGTGCAGATGCAGGTGCATTGCCGAGTCCAGGCTCTGTGAGGTGGTCTGTGTCCATTATGGCCTCCCACCATCCTCTCACTGTGGCCACTCTGGCCCCGCCATACTTTGGGCACAGCCCTAAACAGCTGCGTTTGACTGGACCCATTTTTCTCTATTGGGATAACATAAATATCAAAAATATTATTTATGACATTCTGAGACTTGGATGTAATATATCAAATATGTTTATTTAAAATGCACAAAGACTGTTCAAAAACATTAGTCACTGAATTAGTTTCCTGGAGCTACTTTAACAATTCTACCAACTGTGTGGCTCAAACAACAGAAACAACGTGTTGTCTCTCAGTTCTGGAGGCTGGAAGTCTAAAATCAAGATGGCAGGCTTGGCATCTTCCAAGTGCCGTGAAGGAAGGATCTGCTCCAGGCCTCTCTCGTTGGCTTGCAGGTAGTATTCTCTCCATGTCCTTCTAACCTGCAGCGAATTCAAGGAAGTGAATTCTGTTCTGTTGTCTTCTCCCTGGAGGTGTCGATCCCTGTGTCTGCATTTCCTTTCTATAGAAACAGCAGTCATATTGGATTAGCCCTGCCTTCATGACCTCAACTTAACCATTTTCGAAGTCTCTATTTCCAGATAAGGTCATGTTCACAGGTACCATCGGTTAGGACTCTAACATCTTCAGGTGAATACAACTTAACCTGTGGCAGTAACCCAGAAAGTTTAGCACTTTATGAGGAGTAGCATTTCAATTGCATTGGGAAATGAGACGTTCTCTTTGTCCCAGACACATCCTTTTTACTTGGACTTCCTAGTGAGTCCAAGTGTCTTGGACTTATTTGCAGGTGTCAGTGTTCCCCCTCCAGGTGAATCTGATGATGATGAAGTTTGGAAGGCATTGGGCTAGGCTAACTTAATGAGTACAGCTGGTGGATGGTATAGAAATCACATTCATATCGGATCACAGCTTAGTCTACTAAGACTTCTGACTGGCACAGCAGTGTGCTTTGTTATGTTACTGATGGTCTTGAACAGTCTCTCTGCAGTCTTTATGCCTTCCTCAACTATTCTCCAAGGACAATTGCAGCTGACCTTTCCCTTGCACTAGCCAAAGGCCACCATGCATAATAAAAATCAGAGACCTTTTTTTCTTTTTTTTGAGACGGAGTTTCACTCTTGCTACCCACGCTGGAGTGCAATGGCACAATCTCGACTCACTGTGACCTCCCCCTCCTAGGTTCAAGCAATTCTCCTGCCTCAGCCACTCAAGTAGCTGGGATTACAGGCTCCTGCCACCACGCCTGGCTAATTTTTTTTTATTTTTAGTAGAGACGGGGTTTCACCATGTTGGCCAGGCTGGTCTCGAACTCCTGAACTCAGGTGGTCCACCCATCTGGGCCTCCCAAAGTGCTGGGATTACAGGTGTGAGCCACTGTGCTCAGCAAGTCAGAGACTTTTTGTTATCTCTTCTATATATCTATATCCATCTACCAATTGCAATAAGAAGTAAACCTCCTACATTTTTTTATTCTGATAATTTAAAATATCTGTAGGCATACCATCACTGAGAATAACCTGCAGTGAATTCAAGGAAGTGTACCTTGGAATTATCGGAAACAGGCTGATGGCAAGATGTTCAGCTTTGGTTTTCATTAAATGCTATTAATTAAAAAGAGCTAAATATATATGGATATGCATACATGTATGAGTTGATACACACACATGTATTTCCTGCTCTGTCATCTGAGAAGTCCTAGGAGCAACAACACTGCAGGACCAATAAGTACCCTTAGTGCCCAGATCTTGGTTTCTAATATCATTCTCCAATTAAAGGAACCAGGGCTCCTTGGAGAAGTGGCAGATTGTGAGGCTGCAGCAGGGAATATACAAGATGAGCCTAGAGAATCTTGCAGTTCCAGAAACTAAGACATGCTAAACATTCACCTCATACCCACCCGCCTACCCACAAAATCATGGGGCTATATCAACAGACGCCAACTAAAAGATACCACAATGGTCAAAGCTAAAAATGTGAGTAGCAAGATAAATACAGTAGTATTGGATTATAACCCAAGAATAAAATAAATATCCATGAGGCCACAGTGATGCAAATAAATGATTGAATAAATACATACATACATGGGAGGACACAGACAAATCCCTCATGCAGAATTTCACATGATTTATGTGGATGTTATTCCCTCAAGAAGGTAGGGCATAGCCCCCACTCTTTAATTGTGGGCTGCACCTGGTGACTTTCTTCCAAAGAGCGCAGGAGGAGACAAAGGAAGGAGATGTACAGAGGATAACGTCTGGTGAACACCACTCGGCCAGGTGATTGGTGAACATGGTCAGTGATTATACATGGTGATCCTATGTGCCCTGCATATGATTCTATGAAAATCCACTTTACGAGTCTGGAAAGAAGGTGGCTATGGAAAGTTATCCTCTTGGGTTGGCTCATCAGTGAAAGTCAATAATTCAAATACATATGAGCCATTATCTCAGAGAGAAAGGAAGGAAAGGCAAATGGACTCTATACTCCAGACATTTTCTAAATTTCAAAACTGTGAAAAGAAGAAAGTGAAGAAAACGAGGAGAAAGGGTCTGAAAAGCAGACTCTATCAGGGAGGGCAAGATAAGGAAAGAGCATCACTGAGGATGCACGAGGAGGGGGCGTCACGGTGAACATGCCACTGGAGCTAGAGCCCCTGGAGTTATCTGTATAGCAAGTGCAAAATAGACTGAAAAACCTGTCAAACTACAGCTCAGCCTTCAGTCAGCCCAGCCCCTGATGGCATTAAGGTGATTAGTCCCAATCTTTGGCCTGGAAAAGAGAATGATGAGCTCCCCTTGAAGGATACTAAATTTTTTATTGTAGATTTTCATACAAAAAATGCACTGTTGCCAAATGATCAAAACCCAAAAATAACACAGGTATCTGACTTTTTACCAGAAATCATGGCAACCAGAAGACAATGGAATTCCAAATGTGAAAAGGAACAGAGAATTTTCTATAAAAAGGCCAATAAAAATAATGGTGAAATAATGATGTTTTGGGGCTAAAGAAAAACAGGAAGAGCGAAAGAGATTGACTCTATGATCTCTACAGCAAGCTGCTTCTCTCCCTTGTGTAAAACCTTTATTACATTTGCAGGTTAATCCACGTCTTTGCTATATCAAGGCTGCCCGTAATGCCTATTTGAACCTGAGTCCAGTTGTCTAAAATAATTTGGGTAGAATGTGCAGCGTTTTTTTCTCACCCACAGCAGGTTTTGTGAGATAGGACTGGATATGTGAAGGCTACTTCGCAGTGGGCATACTTACGGCGAGCTGAAGGGCGCTCAGGCCAGCCTCAGAGCACGCTTAGAAGCGGCTTTTTAGTGGAAGAGATCCTAGCAAAGGCTCCCTGATGTCAGAGGAAGAGATCAAGGAAGAAGCCTGGGGCTCCAGATTAATTGCACTAGGAGCTTTCCCTCTGGTGCCTGGTTTATTATAGGACCACAAATAGGCTTCCCCAGAGACTAGTTATTAAAGTCAAAACAGTCAGGAGAAAGGCTGCTCTCGCATGGCTATGGCAAAAGCCGCATGGCTTGATGTGGACATCTGATATTTTTGAAGTTGATTCAGTCTTTACGTGTAGAAGCTTCTGTAAGTAATTCTCCAAACTCAAAAAAAGTATTCTATATATGAAGTTTTTGATACTGTGTGTTTAACACTCCAGCTAATTAAAAAATACATATATTTCCTCCGGCAGTGCCCACTAGGAGGGAGGGAGCACAGAGGGCAGGAGCTCTGGTGCTAGAGTCAGACAACACTATGCTTGAACATATCTGTACCACTTACCTGCTATGTGACCTTGGGCAATTCCTTTGACCCATCCAAGCACTCCTCTCATAAGTGAGAGGGAAACTGCCTTCTCCTTTATATGGGTATTGTGAATTTAAGTGAATGAATACATGCCAAGTACATAATTGCAGTATATATGTACAAATATTGCCTATTATTATTAACTCCATGTAGTTCCTGTGAGGGAGAATTGAGAGATTTACGCATTGTCTTTCTTTAGTAATCATCCACTAAACCAGCTGCCAGCATTTTATTCAATGAGACATGCTCCAACAGGATGCTATAGTGAGATTTATATCTTGAATGCAAATAGGAATATATGTTTAAATAGCTCTTGTAGAAAAAACTCCAAAAGTGGTTTCTTCTTGGCTTTTTGTCATATTTTTCTGAATGCAATCTGGGTAATATATCAGTCTGGGTTTGAAAGTCATAATTTTAAAAATAGCATCAGTATCTTTGTTCACAAGATTGAGTGAAAAATCTTTCAAACCCACTGTGAGTCATCCTCCATCTCTAATTGAGACAGGAAATGCGGAAAAAACCTCTTCTTGGTCTAATGAACTGCTCGTCTGCTAAGAAAATTGAAATCCTGTGATACAAATCATATCTAAATATGTTTGTTCTTTTAAAATCAGATTTAATTAATTACTCCTTCCATGGGACCTGAATAAATTATAACATTTAATATATGAAGACAGTAATATTTCTATGTAAGAGCATTTTATGTTTTTTATTTGGCTTTCACTGTATACTTTGAGCAACGTAGGACATGGGCCAATATCTTTATTTATAGATGAGGAACCAGTCTCAGCAAGATCTCAGGCATGGCCTTCAGCGGTCCACACAATATGTACTGTAGCTAGCATTAGACCCTCTCATTCTGAGGCCAGTGGCTTTTTCATGATGTCAGTGCCACAAAGAGTTAATTTGACTTCCTGTGTCTGACTCCTGGTTTCCGGAACATTTTATTTATCTATCCAGTGTTGGACTATATATACCAAACAGCATATCCCCTGGCGTGGATGATATTTTATATCATCATTTTTCCATTATGGAATTATATTACTGCTTCCAATATTTGATCAGAAGGAAAGTCTTAAATCTGTACTATCACATAAGAGAGTAGGATGATTTAAAATTATCTATAAAAGTACATTATTGTTGAGATTTAGGGCTCTGGAAACGGTTTCTCTGAAATATCGCCATGCTGAAGATGCTTAGGATCACTCATTGTTTTACATGCTCTTTTGATGACACTACAACCCTTTAAGGTAGTTAGGCCACTATCCCATGACGCAAATGACAAACTGAATCTTAAAAGTATCTTAGTTCATGAAATGCGAGGGCGAGCCATCCTGTAGCCTCGAGATAGCTGTAGAGCGCGGCGCTGTAGAATGCGCCAGGAGAAACCTGCACTGGATAAAAGCCAAACAGCCCTTGACGCCTGAGCTGAAGCTCCTGGAGCACTCGTTCCTGCCCACATCCTAGCAAGCGCTCATGCCACACTCCCATACCCTCCCAGCCCACCTGGATAACTTAGTAGTCCCTGGGCTTTTAAGCATTGATGTCATTCCTCCAGGAGGCCATTTTCAGGAGCCGCTCCCACGTCCCTCAAAGGCCAAGACAGGTTGACAGCCATTTACTTCCATAATGCCCTGATTTTGCCCCATAGTGACACTTAGCACATAGCATTGTACTGTGATTGTAACCAAGGAGGACTTGGAAGACAGAGGTTGAGAATGTGATGCTGGAGCCATCCTACCTGGGTTTAAATTCCAGGCCTGCACTCATAAGATCTGTCATCTTGGATGCATTGTCTTACTTCTGAGACACAGTTTCCTCATCTGCAAAATGGGGAGGACAATTCTAGTGCCGGCCTCAGAGATAAGGACCTTGTGAGGATTGATGAGCTTGAAAGCAGACAGCAATCATTGTCTGGCATTCATTTTATACGTTTCCCAATGAATCCACCTGTTGGTATCCCAGGGAGCTAGCAAAATAATTAGCTCAAAAAAAGTACATGAATGTTTGGAAGAGAAAATGACCCTTAATTTGTTTAGCAAATGAGTCTAAAGGTTAAACATATCCTTTTGCAAATATTTAGTTGTCATCTTAGAAAAATTAATATGGAAGCATTAAGGAGACATAGGAGTGAAGATATTGTTTTGATATTTTAGTAGCTACACTTCACTCCTGTTTATATTAATAGTTTCATTATTTAAGATTTATCCAACAATGGACTTTAAAATTTTTTTTTTATTTTACTTTAAGTTCTGGGATACATGTGCAGAACCTGCAGGTTTGTTACATAGGTATACACATGCCATGGTGGTTTGCTGCACCCATCAGCCTGTCATCTACATTAGGTATTTCTCCTAATGCTATCCTCCCCTATCCCCCCACTCCCCGACAGGCTCTGGTGTGTGATGTTCCCTGCCCTGTGTCCATGTGTTCTCATTGTTCAACTCCTACTTATGAGTGAGAACATGCGGTGTTTGGTTTTCTGTTCTTATGCTAGTTTGCTGAGAATGATGGTTTCCAGCTTCATCCATGTCCCTGCAAAGGACATGAACTCATCATTTTTTATGGCTGCATATTATTCCATGGTGTATATGTGCCACATTTTCTTTATCCAGTCTATCATTGATGGGCATTTGGGTTGGTTACAAGTCTTTGCTATTGTGAATTGTGCTGCAATAAACATATGTGTGTTTGTGTCTTTATAGTAGAATGATTTATAATCCTTTGGTTATATACCCAGTTATGGGATTGCTAGGTCAAATGGTATTTCTGGTTCTGGATCTTGAGGAATCACCAGTCTTCCACAATGGTTGAACCAATTTACACTCCCACCAACAGTGTAAAAGCTTTCCTATTTCTCCACATCCTCTCCAGCATCTGTTGTTTCCTGACTTTTTAATGATCACTATTCTAACTGAAATGAGAGGGTATCTCATTGTGGTCTTGATTTGCATTTCTCTAATGACCAGTGACGATGAGCTTGTTTTCATGTTTGTTGGCTGCATAAATGTCTTCTTTTAAGAAGTGTCTGTTCATATCCTTCACCTACTTTTTGATGGGGTTGTTTGTTTTATTCCTGTAAATTTGTTTAAGTTCTTTGTAGATTCTGGATATTAGCCCTTTGTCAGATGGATAGATTGCAAGAATTTCCTCCCATTCTGTAGGTCACATGTTCATTCTGATGATAGTTTCTTTTGCTGCGCAGAAGCTCTTTAGTTTAATTAGATCCCATTTGTCAATTTTGGCTTTTGTTGCCATTGCTTTTGGTGTTTTAGTCATGATGTCTTTGCCCATGCCTATGTCCTGAATGGTATTTCCTAGGTTTTCTTCTAGGGTTCTTATGGTTTTAGGTCTTATGTTTAAGTCTTTAATGTATCTTGAGTTAGTTTTTATATAAGGTGTAAGGAAGGGGTCTATTTTCAGTTTTCTGCATATGGCTAGCCAGTTTTCCCAACACCATTTATGTACTTTTCAGATAAGCCTAGTTTTGCCATATGGATACAAATATATGAACCAAAATTTTTGAAAGGGGCAGAGCAGATTGATTTTAGTTGGTTGATATTTATTTTTATAGACTCACACAGGCATGTAGCTTACCACAAATTTGTTTTCTATGAAAATACTGAATGCTTTCAGCAGGATTCAGATTTTAAAAGTCCACACTGCTTCTGTGCAGACAAGGGATGCCGTGGACCTATTTGGAGGCTGGCTGCCTAGGTGGGGAATTGATTCCTTAGGAGTCCCCTGGGGAGTCAGGAGCTTACATAGGTGATGTCCATCCAGCTCACCTGAAGACTCTTGGCCAGACATCCATTTTCCATCTTAATCAACATAGAATCTGAAGAAATGCAGGCCTGTTTCCTGAGATAACGAAGCTTTTGCCAGCCAGGGTCAATCTCTCTTTGCCATTATTATCACAGTAGCCGTCAATTAGATAACCTGGGTGCGTTTCCTCTTTGTCCAATGAAACTTTTCTTAATGGTTCTATTTCAACTGGTTGTCACTGATCAGACACTTCTGTGCAGGAAATTTTGAATGTACCCAAAATAGTTCCTTCCAGACCCCAACTTTCCCTGGACAACAGCACTGCTCTTCGGATGTTGCTCGGTTCCCACTTCGCTCTCCATAACAAATAAAGATATATTTATCTTTTAGACTCATTTGCTAAACAACTGACAGAGACAGGAGCATGGGAATTGTGTGGCCCCACGTGTGGCCCTTGTCCTGCCGCCACCCCCACCACCACCCCCGCTTCACACTGTTCTTGCCCCATTTCTGTGGCCATTGAAGATGTCTGTCGTCGGAGTCATACTACATTGGACTTAGTAGTTCACCTTCTCCTTTTGATTTGCTCTAAACCAGGAGAAGACTCACTCCATTTATCAGAACACCACACATGAGAGGAATGCAGGAATGCAGTCGTTTTGCAAGCACCTGGCCCTTGGCAGGGGCGCTCTCATGCCCTCCTTCCTCGCTGTGCTGCTGAGATGCTCACACTGGTCTGGGTGGAAGCACACAAGCCCAGCTTCCTCAGCCCTCAGTGGCACAGCGTCAGCCCCACACTGCGGCCCCTGCCTTCAGTGGCCTCGGGGCTCCCCTTCCCAGAGGGAATCCAAACATTCGTTCAGTCAACCTACTTACTCTTCCCAGGGAAGAAAAATTCGTAATTCAAGAAGCCACACAGTCAGCTATGCTAGCAGCCAAGCACCTCCCAGCCTCAGACAGGCAGCCCAGTCCAGTCCTGGCTAGGGTTTTCCTTGTAATGACAACTCAAAGTTTACATCTCCCTTCCTGTCCATAGGGGATTTCCTTGAGTATCACCTCATGTGTCATCATACAGAAACCAAAAAATTCTACTGCCACCTAGATTCTACAGTTAATATTTGTTTTATTACTTCCTTTAAGCTATCCATCCATTAATCTTTGGATTTCAAACATCTGCTGATTGGCAGTAAGACCAGTATGTACTTGTGTTCAGTTAGTATTTTATGGTAAAATTTAAGTATAAGGACAATAAAATGTAAAAATTATATGTCCATGTAATGCTTAAATGTCTATTCCTCAAAGAAGTAATTACCAGTAAAAAAGTGTGATCAGAACAAAAAACAGACAAACAAAAAGAAGCCACAGAGTCTGAGGAAAAGCCTCACTGAAGTAAGAATTACAAGGACATTGAAAGTCACCTCTGTTACTCCCTGTAGTCATACTTCAAATATGTGGGCTATTTAGGCAGTTTGCATAGCTCTAAATTTTCTTCTTGTTACCCCATGTGCCCAATGCTACTGTTATTTACAGAATTTATTTTTTAGTCATATCCCATATGACTTGTGTAATTTTATTTATCAAAGCCTTGTTATCAAACCATGTTGGGGTAATTTATTGGTCTTTCATACCAAAAGCCTTTGTTTTATCAATACAAAACAAAAAGCTGTAGAGGTTTGGAGTTTATCCAGAATTGCACAGCGTTGTGATTAGCCCATTTGTCAGGACTAATTATGCTCAACTTAGAACAAAGTCTCTTTTTAAAAAGTAGCTAGCCAGCCCCCAATTCTAATGAGGACTTAGAGCCACAGACTTGGCTTGGAATTCATCATAGTTCCCTGAGTATGTGTCAAGTAGAAAGAGAGGGCACATTCCAACTGCTCTTTATTTCTTCTGTAATAAAGTCACAGATAAAAGGAGCATGAAAAGCATGCTTTGGTCTTGGTTTAAGTCTCACTTCAAAAGAATCTGAAGATGATGTGAAGTTAATGCGCTGCTCCCAGGACATCATAAGATGGCTAGGCATGCAGCCCAGGGTGACTGCAGCAGCTGCCAGCCCTGGCTGTGGGATCCGGGGCAAGTCTAAGGAGAGAGAGCAGTTGAGTCTGGAAGCCCTGTCCCAGCCTCTGCCTAGCACAGGGCTTCTTTTTCTTTCTGCTATTTTAACTAAGCTGGAGGCCCCAGTGTATTCTAGGGAATCAATCTTCAAATAACTGCTGATTCCATGCAGTGATGTTGTTTGTTTCATAAGTAGATTTGCTTTAATAAAGTAGAACATCTATTTGTTCAAGACATATATATTCATGTTGTTCTTTGTGTTGATGAGAGAACCACTGACCGACATCTGTGCACTCGCTTTGTGCATGTAAAGGCTGGCCTTAGGCTCTGCACTTCCTGTTTAGCTTGTCTGCCATCTATGAGATTCTGTGTCTTCAATTCACAAGCTGTTCAACAGCCCCTAAGAAAAAGGGCAATTTGTATTGAATAAGAAGACTAAGAAAGATTTAGTCATTTTGAAAAAGAAAATGCTCATAATATAATGTTAGGTAAAAATAGTTGTATAAAATCTTCTATATTGTTTTATGTGTTTGTATTGGGGTGTGGATATGCACCAAAATAAAAAATACCCTTGAGACAAAATTGTAGTGGTGGCTTTTCTCTCATGTCTTCATACTGCTTTTCTTCTTAAATTATTGATGCATATTCCAAATGATTTAAAATTTTGCTTTAAAAAATCTTCAAAATCACAGAAAAATACATAGAAGAAAACAACAAATCTCCATCTCCACCAGTCTTTGTTAATATCTTGGTACATATGTTTCCAGAGTTTTGTTTTAACATGAGACATACTCTTTTTCATACAATAGACTTGATTTCATATTTTTAAAAAAACCTCAAAAGTGGGGAAAAGTATAAACATGAGAATTTTTTTTAAAAAAACTTAAATTCTATCTCCTAGTAAAAATCACAGCTAATATTAGGTAGATGTCTTTCAAAACAATCTTCAATGAATTCACACAGACAGATTCATAGACCAATATGCAGACAGAAAATGTAGCAATGTTTGATAACAATTTTGTACAATTAATGTTATTTTAAAAAGTAAATAGGATTTTTTTGGATTCTATTAGAATAAAAAAAGAAAATAGAGGAATTAAAACTTCAAACAAGTGGGTTTTTTTATCAACAAATATATTATTTTCTGAAAGATTGCTCTGAAGTTAAGAAAAACAATTTTAAAGATTCAGAGATAGAAATATATTATTATCTGAAAGATTGCTCTGAAGTTAAGAGAAACATTTTTAAAAGATTCAGAGATAGAGTAATTATTAGCTATATTCTTCAATTTTAGACAGAATCAATAGTCTCAACACTATGAAAAATGAAGTAACGCCAATACCTTCCAGCCAGAGATTGTTAAGAACACACTGACAGTTGATTGATTGGGATGATTACTTGTTGCAGTGAAAGAACACATATCATGGGGAACCATGGGACACCTCAGTAAGAGGGAAATAAAGGAATTATTGTAGGTCTTAAGTGTTTGGATGGAAGGTTTGAGGGACTAAGGCTTGGCTCTCGACTGGATTTTATCAGGAAGCCGTGGTTATTCTGGTTTTATAAAAGAATGGATGTTGAATTTTGTCTACTTTTTCTTTACCATTTGATGTGATCATATGATTTTTTCTTTGTTAATATTGTGGGTTGCATTGATCGATTTTCAAATATTGAATCAACCTGAAATCCCTGGAATAAATCTCATTTGGTCACTGTAAATAATTACGTCTATAAATTACTGAAGGTATAACTACTCTCATAAATATTAATGCAAAATTCTTAACAAAATATTAATATTGTTAATATTAACAATACAACATTAATATTATCAATTCAATATTAATATTGTGTCAATTTGATAATACTTGTTAATATTTTGTTAAGAGTTTTTAATTAATATTTATGAGAGTAATTCTGGCCTCATAAAATGAAGAGAGAAGTGTTCCCTCCTCTCATATGTCCTGGAAGAGTTCGTGTAGAATTGGTGTTAATTCTTTTTTAAACATTTGGTAGGATTCTCTAGGAAATAATCTGGGACTGAAGATTTTTTGTCGGGAATTTTAAAATTATGAATTCAATTTACTTAATGATTATAAGACTATCCAAATGCCTTATTTTATATTAAGTGAACTAGGGCAGTTTGTCCTTTCCTATAAATTGGTTTATTTCATATAAGCCACATTTATGTTTGAGAAGTTGTTATACTATTCCCTGATTATCCCTCTGATGTCCTTACAAGATCTGTAGTTTTCTGTTTTATTTCCAATATTGGTAATTTGCTATATCTTTTTTGGGGGGCCAGTTCTCCTAGTGGTTTGTTAATCTTATTGATAGTTTGGAGAATCATCTCTTTGTTTCTTGTTTTTCTTCTTTATCATTCTGAGTCATCAATTCCATTAATTTCTGTTCTTTATTGTTTCCCTTATTCCACTTGATTTGGGTTTATTTTGTTCTTGTTTTTCTGGTTTCTAAAAGTGGGAGTTTAGATTATTGATTTCAGACTTTTCCTCTTTCCTGAAGTGTACATTTAGTGCTATAAAACTCTCATTAAGCACTTCTTTAGCTGTATCCCACACAGTTTGATGTCTTTTATTTCACACTCTACTAGTATGGACATTTTATCAGTTTAATTTTAGTGTAGAAGCCACATCTCATTTTACATCTTCTATAGCCACTAAACAGTAATTCCTCCTCCCCCCAGCCCATGGGAACCACCTTACTACCTTCTCTTTCTATGACTTTGACGACTTTAGATACTTCATATAAGTGGCATCATACGTATTTGTCCCTTTGTGGCTGGCTTATTTCACTTAGCATAATGTCCTGGAGGTTCATCCATGTTGTAGCCATGTGACAGGATTTTCTTCTTTTCTAAGGTTGCATAATATTCCATTGTAAGTATATGCCATATTTTTAAAATTCATTCATGCTTTGATGGATATTTGAGATGATTCCACCTCTTGGCTATTGTGAATGATGCTGTTGTGAACATGGGTATGCAAATATCTCTTTGAGACCCTGATTTGAGTTCTCTTGGATACACATACATTTAGAACCACATTGAACAGTTTTATAATATTTGCTTCAACTATCAACATAAATTAGAAGACTCAAGACAAGGAAAGTCTGTTGTATAATTCTTTCCACTGATCTCCCCTGTGTTCTGTTGATCTCATCCATTGAATTTTTAGTTTTGTTTATCGTACATTTCAATTTTAAAATTTCATTTGATTATTTTTGTGTCTCCTATACCTTTGCTGAGAGTCTCTATTTGTTTCCAAAGCGTTTGTAATCTCTTGTGAAAGCATTTTTTGATGGCGACTTTAAAAATTCATGTAAAATTCCTCACATCTTTGTCACCCTGGTGCTGGCATCTGTTGATTGTCAATTTCTTATTCTCTGTGTAGCAAACTGTTTTTTATTGAAAGCTGGACATTTTGGATGTTTTACTATTGGCTGTGAATCTTTCTAAAATGTTGTATGAAGCCTCTTTTGACACTGCTCTAGTGAGGAGGAGAGGGACATTGTCTCCTTACTTGCAGGTGGGGGTAGAAGTCCAGGTTACCTACTTGGCCTTCAGTGATACTCCATGGGTAAGGTGCTCCTTGGTCTTTCTGGGCAGAGGTAGGAATTTGATTTCTGCACTAAGCCTCTGCTGATGCCACTCTGGCTTGGAGGGGTTTGGATTTGACACTGTGCCAGAAGCGCTCATGGCCACCTGGCAGGTATGGAAGTCTTGGGTCCTCTCTTGACCTTCTCTCATGCTGCCGTAGTGGAGGAGTGGGGGAACACATTACAACAGAACACTGGGCAAGCCTAGCTTCCTTATTTGGCCTTGGCAGGAGTGAGTGAGGCTGAGGCCACAGGCTTTTTCTAGGATGTGTGGCTGGAATCAAGTGGTTATTGTCTAAAGTGTTCTGTTGTGTGAGGCTGCCACTTTCTTGTGTCTTTACCTAGGGAGAATCAGCCTTTGTTGGACATTGTCTGTACTTGTTGGTGCTCCCAGGTTGCTGGCTTTTTCAGCCCCTATTCTGGGTTGTGTGATGCAAAAAGACAACCCAGGGAAATAATCTTCATGTCTTTCCTCGGGTCCCAAAGTCCCTAGCTGGTCTTCTCCACATTTCAAAGTGTTATGATTATTTCATATAAATATGTAGGTTTATTAGTTTTATTTAGCTTAGTGGATAGGGTAAAGTATGTAGACTTCATCTTCTCAAAGCGAATGTCCAAAAAAGAGGTAATTGTATGCTTGGGTATCATAATAAATCATATCTAAAAGGGAAGACGAGGCCAAGGCTGAGTCTGTAATCAGTAGAGGAGCAGCAGCCACTCGCATAGGCAGGATGTAGGAAAATGTTTGGTGATTCTTTTGGCTTAGACAATGTTTATGCTTTGTCTCTGTTTAGATAAAGTGGTCTTCTTTTGGTCTTGATATATCAGGGTCACAAAATATCCTTGTCTAATGATGATGTTCTGTGAAAATTTTATGCTCAAAAGGAAAACACCAAGTCTGTCTGAGTGCCAGGCAGGGTCTCAGCAGCACCAAGCCCTGGCCCATTGCACCAGTCCAGCGCCCAGACACGGGAGGCTGCTGTCCTCTTTCCCACAGACACGGTCACTCTCAGATTTCCTCTCATCAATATCCCTCTCATGGCTAGTTAGTGCTTATATTATTACTTTTTCATTGTTAGGTTCTATAAATGCCAAGTTATCTTTTAAAATTCTGTTTTCCAAGGTTGTTTTGCACTGGTTTATATTTAAGTGAATTCAGCAATTACTGTGCTTCCTGATATAATACTTCCTTCCTTTCTGAGTTCTTAACTTGGGTGGGATTTATTTTTAAGTAATTTCTCTTACGAAAGACTCATGGGTGCTGTATTCCGGAATTTGTTTCCTTTTGAGAATGTCTGCCCATGTATTGATTCTTTAATTATACCTTGACTGAGTCACAGTGTCTCTCCCACAATATCTTATAGACATTATTCTAGTGTCTTCAGGCCTTGATTATCGTTTTGGAGAACTTGGAGGCCAAACTCATGCTTTCACCTTGGAAAAAATGTGCCTTATTTTACTGAATGCCTAAATTTCTTTATTCTTAAATGAGAAAATTTTATTTTAAAAAAGCTTACATGTGAAAATGATTCAGAGTTCAGAAAAGTATGTATTATTTTAATTGGCAGATTTGGTGTTCCTATTTCTTTGATTAAGGTAGAGTTTTATGTATGATTTTTTTGATATGTTGTGTGTTTCATATGAGTGTTTCCTACCCTATGAACACCAGGTAATTTAGATTGGATTGCCTTTCTGGCTTTCATATTTTTGTCTTACTTCTAATGGCTTTAATTCCATTTTCCCCTGTGTGTGCTACATTCACAATGATTTCTTCCAGGTCCATTATTGAAACTTCACCATTGTCTTTTTCATTCCTCAATGTTTCTGACAAAGGTAATCATCTGCAACAGGTTTTTGATTCTAAGTTTGTTGACTTAGGTCTGCAATCAGGATATCCTGTTTGTCTCATTCTGTTGTTTCATTATCTCATTTTAAATAATTATTTTTATAAATTATTCACTTCTTTTCTTATGCTACTGTGTGAATAAACTCAGGGAAGTCACTTTCCTTTTCTCTGAGTTATGTTTTCTTAGGATTTATGTCTTGATTTGTCATATATGTGACATGCCTACCCATGTTCCCTTCCTTCTGTTTCTTTCCTTCTCCCTCTTTCCTTCCTTCCTTCCCTCCACCACCTGGCATGGAGTGTCTGTTCCTTTCTTCCTTCAGACTGTGAGACTAGTGTTTGCTGCTTTTACACTACACTTTGCCTTTCCATAGCTAGTCTGGCTTCTCGGGAGAAAGCTGAGAACTCTCCTCTCTGCTTCTAAATTCTTTGTTTCTTTCTGATTTTAAAGCTTTGTGATTGATTGTAACATTTGTTTTTATTTTCTTCTGCGTAACATTTTCTCCTTTACTTCTTTCGTCATTGTGTGTGACATCCAACTCCAATTCCATTAGATGTGTTCATCTTTTTTTTTAAATTAATTAATTAATTTATTTTTTGAGACAAAGTCCCACTCTGTCTCCCAGGCTGGAGTGCAGTGGTGTGATGTCGGCTCACTGCAACCTTCGCCTCCCAGGTTCAAGCGATTTTCCCGCCCCAGCCTCCCGAGTAGCTGCGACTATAGGTGCATGCCACCATTCCCGGCTAATTTTTTGTTTTTTTAGTAGAGACAGGGTTCACCGTGAGGCCAGGCTATTTGAGGCCAGGCTGGTCTCAAACTCCTCACCTCAGGTAATCCACCCACCTCAGCCTCCCAAAGTGCTGGGATTACAGGTGTGAGCCACCACGCCCGGCCAGATATGGGTTCATCTTTGACTCCAACTTCCTGGAAAGCTGAATCATAAGTCTTATCAGAAAGATGGCAGCTTTAGTTTTCATGGTGATCACTGTGACTGTCCGCCACTCTGTCCAGAAGGCTTGTCTCTGACTCCCACGACAAGCATCGCCTTTTGCGTGATATGGCTGTGCTTAGTCCAGCCTTTGGCTGTAATTTGGTAAGAAGATATCTGTTAATCAGTACTTTCTCATGGAGCAGACCTCGTCAGTTACAGTGGTGCTAAGGGCGGTGTTTTCGGCATCCCAAGATAACCAACCCCATATTCCTTGGGGTATGCATTTGTCATATTTATAATTACAAATTAAAACAGTTCTTAGAATATTCAGGATTTAATTTGATACAAAGATATAAGACTAATTCTAGGATATTGAAAACCCAGATCAATTAAGTGGTTCTTTGTTCTTATTCTAAGCACTAATTGATCTCAGACAAAAAATTCCCCAGAAGGAGTCTCAGGAAACAAAATGCAGTGCATGCGGAGATTGGCCTCCTAACGCCCTCCTGCCCATTCAGATCTCCCATTATTGAAACAATAGCGCCACATAGCAAGACAAATCACTGACTATAAACGATGCAGTCCCTGAAGAGAGGACACTCAATTAAAAAAAAGTCCAGCCCCAGTCTGAGGATTAGGCTTGCATTTGTTTTCAACAGCCAACTCCCTTTTGATATAAAGCTATTGTTTTAATGGAAATGTTTATGTCGGAGTAAGAGGCAGTACAGTTCTGAGAATATTTGATAAGCCGTAAGCATGAGCATCAATTAAGCTCGTAGCTCTTACTGAAGGAATTTGATACAAATCATAAATTTCACTCACCTCATTCTGAAAAGCCTGAAAAGTGTCACACAATGTCTACAACTTCAGCATATTTTAAAAACAAAGCTAACATGTGCTGATACTTCCCATGGCTTAGGCCCTGTTCTGGGGGCTTTACGTTTATGATTTCTTCTCAAAAACAGTAAGAGACATGGATACTGTTATTATTCCCCTTTCACTGATGAGGAAAGTGGAACAGAAATTGGACACAGCCAAAATCCAGGCAGTACAGTCCCTGTGGCTGTGTGTCTAAGTATCGTGCTAGACTTACTCTGCTTTACAGAATATGAGTTTTGATGATGCGTGACCAAACACACAGGCAATTCTGATAGGCAAAGAGAACAACACAGTTGCATTTGAATCTGCAAGGCACGTCAGAAAGTCAGCAGGTGCTGAGAATATGCGAAAGGGTGAGAAAGGCAGGGAGACCCGAGTCCACAGCAGTTCCTACTTAGGTCATGTCTCCCTTAACCTATTTATCCATGTGGCTGCCAACTGAAGCGGGGATCCAGCATTCCATTCATTTATGCCTGATATTGCATAATCACCTGGTATAGGTAATGTCTCTTGCTAGGCACTGACAATGAATCAGTGAGTGAAGGAAACACAGGCCCAGCTCTCACTGTCGGGAGGATGAACATTAATCGAACAGTGTCACAGATAGGTACAAAGTCACAATTCTGATGAGCCGAGGAAAGCCCACAGGCAGAATTCTCTGTAAGCAGATGTGGATAGGGGAGCCTGAGCTCACCCCAGGAATCAAGAAAGAGACCTTGAAACCGAGACCCAAAGGATGGGAGGAGCTTGCCAGGCAAAGGCTGCCTCGGACCTGGTGGAACAGGTGACTCTGGGCGGCTGGGCTGCTTGAGAGCCAAGTCCCCTGGCAGAGGATGCACAGTGTGTCCCTGCTGCAAAAAGAGGGTCAGTGTTTGGGACACACAGAGCAAGGAGGCACGGAAGAGCAGCACTCAGAGAAGCAAGCTCATTTCTTTCTGCGTGGGGAGTGGACCTTACGTATCAGCTGATTTGAGCTGGGCAGAGAGTGACCAGGAAATGAGCACGAGGAAATTGAATGCAGGGAATTCAAGGCTGAACTGAAGGGCAGGGAAGACAAACAGGGGATAGTGAGATACCCCAGAGATGATCAAGGATGGAAGCACCCTCATGCCCAGCCTGGTAGGACAGAGGCAGCAGGCACTGTTGCTAGAGGCCTGGTTCACAGCAGCTCCCAGAAGCCAAGACAGCACCCAACACACAGCCCAAGGCAGAAGGGGAGGAGAACCGCCCTGACTTCCCTCCTGCTCCACGCTGCCAGCTACGTTTCCCACCGGGACTCCCCTTAGCCATGCACTGGGGAGCTGCAGAAACAGCCACACCTGTCAGTCTTCGAAAGGTACAGAGTGGTGCAAGAGAGAGGTGAGGAATGGATCTGTGGGCAAAGGCCCAGCACCAGCCAGACATTACGTAAACATGTGCTAAATAAAGCAGGCCCTTATATTCCCAGCCCCTAAGACGCCTTTCCTGTTGGGATCTTCCCTAAGCCCCACCTGCTAATTTAGTCCTAAAAATGTATCCAGCCTACTCCATGTTCTCATTTATTTTTACTTCAGGATACATTCCCCTGTTGTATCAGTTAAGTGAGTGCAAACTTTGCAGTGTTCAGTACCACAGTCTGATCATCTGCATTCATCAGATCACTAAGTTTCTAATATTTTTAGTGACCTGCAGGTGTAATTTGTATTTGCTGTTAAAAAAAATTAACCCAAGAATCTTATATAAGAGGAAATGGAAAGGTAAAAGATGACCTTAGATTTAGCCTGGGGAGGCTGTCTGAGAAAAATAAGAAGTAATGTATGTTTCTTTTTTTTTTTTTTTTTTTTTTGAGACACAGTCTCACTCTGTCCCCAGGCTGGAGTGCAGTGGCACGATCTCGGCTCACTGCAAGCTCCACTTCCCGGGTTCACACCATTCTGCCTCAGCCTCCCGAGTAGCTGGGACTACAGGCGCCCGCCACCATGCCCAGCTAATTTTTTGTATTTTTAATAGAGACAGGGTTTCACCATGTTAGCCAGGATGGTCTCGATCTCCTGACCTCCTGATCTGCCCGCCTTGGCCTCCCAAAGTGCTAGGATTACAGGCGTGAGCCACTGCGCCCAGCCAAAGTAATGTATGTTTCTAAATGTTGAAATGCATGGTAGAAGCAGATTAGCACCTTTGTCCCTGAAGAGCACAGACATCAACCACAGTGATGTAACCAGAACAGACTCTTTTCTAAGCAAGCTCTACAAGTCTTCCTGGAATATTCCCTGCAGATAGTTATGGGATGAAACGAGCATCAGGCTAGTCCTCGAGGCTGCCTTTTAGAGCCTCAATGTCAGTCACCTCAGAGACGTTTTAAACCCTTCTCCCAGATATAATGAGTTCCATTCCAAGTGAGCTCATTCTCCTGCAATCTACTGTATTTAAGTCAGGCCTCCTGAGTGACAGCTCATCTCTCATTCTTGAGTTGAATGGATTCCATCACCCGTGAAAAATCCCGAAGCCTTAGGACACACGATCTGAACAGATTTATACAAAGGAAAATATGCTCATGAAACATCTCAGCCTGGCTCTCCTCATCTTCTGCATCCTTCAGGTATTTATAGCTGAGTCCAAGTTCTGTCTCGTTTGGTTGTGTGCAAGCACCTTTGAACACTTAGGGATGAGAAACAAAGAGTTTTCATTTCAGGTACACCTCTGGTTTGTTATACTGGAATCACCTACAAGCAGGACAAGAGTGTGGGATGTGATATTGAGACAATGACAGCTTTTAGGGGACAGCACTTGCTTCCTCCCCCATGAGTCTTGCATACCCATGTTGAAGTATTCTCAAACATTAGCTTTCAGTGGTCTCAACCCATAGGGGCCAAGTAACAAGGTGAGTCCTCCCAGGACCGAAGCCACAGTCACTAGCATCAGAACACTCTAAAAGTAAGGTCAAGCTCAAGGTAGGACAGTGTGTAATGTGTAGATAATAAAAATTAGATGGCTTAGGTCAAAGAAGCAAATCAAATTTAACATGAAGTCTAAATTACAACCATGGATCATGTTAACTAAGTTTATTTTCATTCAGTGTTTATATTCAGTATCATTTTTATTCAGTGAATAATACTTTGTAGCTTATATGTTGATTTATTGTTTGATCCATAGGCTGTTTAATGATTTTATTTAAAAATGATTTTATATTGAAATTTAGTTGTAAGAAAAAATACTGAGATCCCACGCACCCTTTATTCAGTTGCCCCAGTGGTAATTGTGTCTGGAAAAACACACACTCAAAGTGCTTTATCCTATTCTGTCACTCAACAGCAACAATCAATACAGATTTCTGTGACCAAATGTGTGGCTTTTTTCCCCATATCTCAAGCATGCAATCAGTTCTGCCGGGGACACCAGCTGGGTGTCCTCCTATACAATTCTAACACTCTCTACCTGGAGATAGCATCAAATCCCAAAGGTTGAGGGCTCAGTCCTTAAAACCACCCCACACTTAAGACACTAGTCTCAAGTCCAGGCCTCCAGAGCTTCTGACCAACGGGCTTCAAGTTGGGGTTCTCACAGCCCCGTCTTTGGGTTTGATCAATTTTCTGGAATGGCTCACAGAACTCAGGGAAATACTTATTTCAGATTACTAATTTATTACAAAGGATATTTCACAGGATACAAATAACCAGGCTGATGAAGAGATACGTAGGGCGAGGTCTGGAAGGGTCTCAGGGCAGGAGCTTCCCTCCCCATGGAGTTGGGGTGTGCCACCTGCATCTGCACGTGGGTGAGTTCTCGTTCCTGTTCCCGTCAGCCTCCACATGTTCCACCATCTGGAAGTGCTCAGAACCCTGTCCTTTGGGACCTCTTACAGAGACTTTATTACATAGGCATGGCTGGTTAAACCGATGGCCATTGGTGATCAACTTAACTTTCAGCTTTCTCCTCTCCCTAGAGGTTGGGGAGTGAGGCTGAAAGTCCCAGCCTTCTAATCCTGCCTTGGTCTTTCAAGTGACTAGCTCCATCCTGAAGGTGCCTAGGGGCTGCCCGCCATCAGTCAATTATTAGCACACAAAATCGGCATCACCTGGGAGATGCGAAGGATTTTTGGGGTTGCGTGACAGAAAACAGGGATGAAGCCAAATATATATTTCACAATGTTATAGTAATGCTTTGGGGGAAAGGGGACCACCACAACCATAATACAGGCATGAATCCAGTCAAGATACAAAACATTTCGATCACCACATGGGCCTCTCATTGAGACCTTTTATGCCACACCCACTTTGCTCCCACCTTCACACCCTCTTTAACTCTCTGCACCCCTAATCTGCTCTCCATTTCAAGAATCCTGTATCAATGGAATCATATAAAATGGAACTTTTGGATTTGGCTTTTTTTTTCCTTTTTTTCACTCAGAATAATCTTCTGGAGATTTGTCCAAGTTATTGAATGTACAATAATTTGGCTTATCCCAAGGCTCAGAATACAGTCTATTTGATGTGCACATACCAAGAATGTGTACTCTGCTGACATTGGGTAGTGTTCTATAAATGCAACTTAGGTCAAGTTGATTTCTAGTGTTGTTCAAATCTTTTGTATTCTCACTTATTTCCTGTCTGCATGTTCAAGCATTTATTGAGAGAGAAGTACTGAAATCACTAAGCATAATTGTAGATTCATCTATTTCTCCTTGCAATTCTGTCCATTTTTATTTCATGAATTTGGAAGCTCTATTATTAGGTGCATGAATGTTTGGGGTGATTATTTATCTTGTGCCACTGACCCTTTTTCATTAGGAAATGAACTTCTTTATCTCTTATGGTGTTCTTTGCTCTAAAATCTACTTCGAGATTAATATAGGCTCTTGAGCTTCCTTTGATTATTATTAGTACAGTAAAACTTTTATTTAATCCTTTTAATTTTAATCTATTATTGTCTTTATTATTAAACTTTTTTTCTTATAGGTAACCTGTAGTTGGATCTTGCTTATATATCCAAATTGAAAAACTATGACTTAATTTGAGTATTTGCACAATTTATATTTGATGTAATTATTGACACTTTTGGTTTTAATCTGTGATCCTCCTTTTTTGTTCTATTTCTCCTCTTTTTCTCATCTTTTGTTCTTTTTCCCCTCTACTTCTTGTCTATTTTTTGTTCACATTCTTCCTCTTCTTCTACCTTCTTTCATATTGATTGAACATATTTTATGATGCCATTTTATCTTCATAGTTACCTTTTGAGATAAAACTTTTTGACTTGTTATTTTAGCAGTTTATTTTAGAGCTTATTGTATACATCTTGAACTTATCACAGGGTACCCTTAAATATTTTGCCACTTTATGTATGATGTAAGAATTTTACAAGAGTAAACTTATATTTCTCCATCCCAAACTTTGTCCTATTGTGATTATACATTTTACTTTTGCGTATGTTAAATATCATACTACATAGTTAATATTTTTGTTAAAGAGATTTAAATAGAATGAAAATAAACTTTATTTCCCAATGTAGTTACCATTTCCAAGACTGACATTTCATTTGTGTGGATCCAGATTTCCATTTGGTGTCTTTTTTTTTCTTCCCCCACCCCTGCCCCAACAAAGATTTCCTCTAACATTTATTGTACTGTGGGCTTGCTAGTGATCAATTCAGCCTTCAAGTCTAGGAAGTCTTTATTTTGCCTTCATTCTTTGAACATATATTTGCCGAGTATAAGCTTACAAGTTAACAGGTTTTTAAAAATTTCTCCTTCGAAATAATTTTTGATTTACAAGAGAATTTATTTACATTTATTTACATTTACTTTCCCTTAATGTTAATATTTTACTTTTCCACAGCAAGGTTATCAAAACTAAAAAATTAGCATGGGCACAATACTCTTAGTTAAACTACAGTCTCTATTCAGACTTGACCAGTTTTTCCACTAATGTATTTTTTCTGTTCTAGGATCCAATTCTTGATACCACATTGCATTTAGTTTTCATATCTCTTTAATCTCTTCAAATCTATGATAATTTGTTTTTTATGACCTTGACACTTTTGATCACTACTGGTGAAATATTTTGTAGAATGTCCTCAACTTGGTCTTGTCTGTTTTCTCATGTTAGACACTTCTCATTGTATCACATAGGGATTACATGATGCCAGTATAACTTATTACTGGTGATGTTAACCTTGATCACTTGGTTAAAGTGCTGTCTGCCAGATTTCGCCACTGTAAAATTACAATATTTTCTTTGCAATTTTCTACTTGTTAGTAGTGAGCCACTAAGTCTAGCCTGTAATCAATTAAGGAGATAATATTAGCTGTAGTATTTCTGTAGATGTTCTTTATTGGTTAATGCTGTTCCTTTCTATTCCTAGTTTGCTAGAAGCTTTTAATTATAAATGGATGTTTCAATTTATCAAAATTTTTTTTACATTTTCTAAATAATCATGTTTCCTATTTAGTGTGTTAATATGTTGAGTTATATTGATTGATTTTTGAATGTCACCAGCCTTGTATTCCTGTCATGTGGTGTGTGTGTGTTTAGCTAGATTCAATTTGCTATTATTCTGTTGATGATTTTTGTATCTACATTAATTAAGTATATTAGCCTGTGGTTTTCAGAAAATACTTGTGTCTGGTTTTGCTATTAAGGCCTAATAGAGTAAGTTGAGTATAGTTCCCTTTTGTTCTATTTTCTGAGAAAAAAAATTGTATAGAATTGGTGCTATTTCTTTCTTAGATCCTTGGTATAATTTGCTATTGAAGCCTTCTGTGATTTGAATGGTATTTTTTAGAAAGATTAAAATTTAACTTAATAGATATAGGTTTATTCAGGTTATTTATTTCTTCTTGAGTGAGTCTTAATAGTTTGTGTTTTTCAGGGGATATCTTCATTTCACCCAAGTTGTAGAATTATTGGCATGGTGTTATGCATTCAGCATTGTTCCTTTACCATCCCATAATGTTGCCCCCCCGCCTTCATTCCTGATATTGGTAATTTGTGTCTTATCTCTTTCTCTTGCTCGGACTCTCTAGAGGTTTATCAGTTGCAATGGGGAGAATTCTAAAATGGCCTCCAGGATTTCCCGCCTGCTACATAATCTTCCACACTGTGAGCTTGATGGATTTGACTCCCATGACTAAGTTATTTATATGACACGGTTGAATTTAAGACATGGAAATCATCTGGGTGGGCTTTACTTGATTATACAAGCCCTTTACAAATGCATCTTCTGTGACTGGTTCCAGAAGGGGAACTGAGAGAGTTGAGGCACCAGAAGAATTGGACATGGTCTTGCTGGCTTAATTAAGAACACTGCCATATGGAAAGGAAGGGGGAGCTGAGTGCAACCACTGGCCGACAGACAGTGGAGAACGAAGGGACTCAATCTTGAAGCCAAAGGAGCTGAATTCTGCAAAAACCTGAATGATACTAGAAGGAGATTTTTCCCTAGAGCCCCCAGAAAAGAATGCAGCCCTGCTGGTGTATGGATTTCACCCTTTTGCGACCCTAAGGAGAGAATGTAGTAATATCATGCTTGGACGACTGACCCATGGAACTGTGACATAATAATGGGTGTTTTCTTAAAACACTACATCTGCAATCAATTGTTAATGTGGCAGTAGAAAAACTATACATTAATTTTATTTACTTTTTGAAAAAGCAACTTTTGGAGTTTTTTTCTTGTAAATTTCACTAACTTCGTTTATAATCTTAATTTTTTTCATTTCTCTGATTTTTATTCACTAAAGTTGCTATTTATTTTCTAGTTTCTTAAGGTGGTAGCTTAGATTACTGATTCAAGGGTCTTTTATTCTTTGCAATATAAGCATTTAATGCTGTAAATGTCCATCTAAGCAGTTTTTACTTGTATTACACAATTTTCATAAATTGTATTTTAATTTTCAGTTCAAAATATTTTTAGGCCAGGCGCAGTGGCTCACGCTTGTAATCCCAGCACTTTGGGAGGCCGAGGCGGGCGGATCACGAGGTCAGGAGATCAAGACCACGGTGAAACCCCGTCTCTACTAAAAATACAAAAAATTAGCCGGGCGTGGTGGCGGGTGCCTGTAGTCCCAGCTACTCAGAGAGGCTGAGGCAGGAGAATGGTGTGAACCCGGGAGGCGGAGTTTGCAGTGAGCCGAGATCGCGCCACTGCACTCCAGCCTGGGTGAAAGAGCGAGACTCTGTATCCAAAAAAAAAAAAATTTTAATTTCCCGAGATTTTCTTCCTGACCTATAAAATCCTACACATGTGTTGTTTAATTATAAAATATTTGGAAAACCTCTAGTTATCTTTCTGTTACTTATTTTTAGTTTATTTGTACTATAGTCTAAGGACTTACTTTGTATGATTTATATTCTTTTAAATATGTTAAGTTTTGGCCCAGCACGATGGCTCACACCTGTAATCCCAGCACTTTTCAGGCTGAGGCAGGTGAACTACCTGAGGTCAGGAGTTCAAGACCAGCCTGGCCAACGTGGTGAAACCCCATATCTACTAAAAATACAAAAATTAGCCGGGCGTGGTGGTGTGAGCCTGTAGTCTCAGCTACTCAGGAGGCTGAGGTAGGAGAATGGCTTGAACCCGGGAGGCAGAGGCTGCAGTGAGCCAAGATCCTGCCACTGCACTACAGCTTGGGTGACAGAGTGAGACTTCATCTCAAAAAATAAAAATAAGAAATAAAATAAATAAATAAATAAATATGTTAAGCTTTGGTTTGTGGCCCAGAATATATTCTGTTTTGCCGAACATTCTATACGTATTTCAGAAGAATATGTATTCTGCTGTTTTGTTGCCTGGAGTATTATATAATTATAAATAATGTCAAACTGGTTGATATGATTGTTCGAGACTTCCATATCCTTACATATTTTCTGTTTATTTGTCCTTTCAATCACTTAGAAAAGATTATTAAATTTTCCAACTATATTTATTTCTTTGTATCTCTTTTTTCAGATCTGTCAGTTTTTACATCATATATTTTGAATCTCTGTTGATAAGTATATACACATTAAAAATTATGTTCTGTTAGAGAATCCATCCCTTTATCATTATGTAACATTCCTCTTTATTCCTAAAAATAACCTTTGTTCTGAAGTCTACTCTGTTCATATAACTACTCTAGCTTTCTTTTGCTTAATGTTGCATGGTATTCCTTTCTCTCTATTTTTTTTTTTTTTTTTTGAGACGGAGTCTTGCTCTGTTGCCCAGGCTGGAGTGCAGTGGCGCAATCTCAGCTCACTGCAAGCTCCGTCTCCCGGGTTCACACCATTCTCCTGCCTCAGCCTCTCCAAGTAGCTGGGACTACAGGTGCCCACCACCACGCCCGGCTAATTTTTTTTTTTTTGTATTTTTAGTAGAGACGGGGTTTCATCATGGTCTCGATCTCCTGACCTCATGATCTGCCCGCCTCGGCCTCCCAAAGTGCTGAGATTACAAGTGTGAGCCACCACGCCCGGCCTCCTTTCTCTATTTTTTAACTTTTAATCTAAATATGCCTTTATACTTAAAGTGGCTTTTATGCAGCACATAGTTTAGTCTTGATTTTTATCCAAGCTGACAATCTGTGTGTTTCATCTGGGATGTTTAGATCATTAACATATAAAGTGATTATTGATAAGGTTAGATTAAAATATGCGATCTCACTCTCATTTGTAAAAACGTCTTCCAGCTGTTGTTTCCTTTTCCCTCTTGCTGCTTTCATTACATTTAATTAACAATGCTCCCATTTTGTTTTCTGTTTAGACTTATTGTGTATAACAATCTTTTAAAACTTTTTAGTTTTAAATAATCTGAGTTGACCTCCAAATAGTATTATGCTGATACATATGTAGTATAAAAACCTTTTAACAGTATATTCCCTATTACTTTCTTCCATCTCTTATATAATTGCTATTATGCATTTCATTTTTTCTTATGCTATAAACATAAAATATATTGTATGCTTTTGCTTTAAACAGTTAACTTTTAAAGTCAATATTACCAAAGCATAAATACACTCATTTATTACATTTCCAACACTCTTCATTTCTTTGCATGTATGCAAATTTCTGAATATATTATATTCCCTATCTCTGAAGAACTTCCTTTCCATTTCTCGTTGATTAGATCTTCTGCCAATGAATTCTCTCAGGTTTTTTTTGTTTTGTTTTTGTTGCTGTTGTTGTTGTTGTTGTTGAGATGGAGTCTCGCTCTATCACCCAGCTGGAGTGCAGTGGCGTGATCTCGGCTCACTACAAACTCTGCCTCCCAGGTTCACGCCATTCTCTCACCCCAGCCTCCCGAGTAGCTGGGACCATAGGCACCCACCACCACGCCCAGCTAATTTTGTTTCTTTGTATTTTTAGTAGAGACGGGGTTTCACCGGGTTAGCCAGGATGCTTTCAATCTCCTGACCTCCTGATCCGCCCGCCTTGGCCTCCTAAAGTGCTGGGATTATAGGCTTGAGCCACCGTGCCCGGCTGAATTCCGTTTTTATTTTTCTGAGAAAGTGTTTATGTCTATTTCACTTTTGGAAAGTGTTTTTACTGAATTTCACTGTGGGTTTACTTTTTCTTTCAGAAACCTAAAGATTTTATTCCATTGTCTTCTTTCTGGCATGATTTCTGAAGAGAAGTCTGCTGTAAATCTTACCCTTTTGCTCCTCTGGTGAGGGAAAAAGCAAAAAACAAAAATGTATCTTTTTTTCCCTTGGCTGCTTCCAAAATGTTCCCTTTGTATCTGGTTTTCAACACGTTTAATATGATATTTGTAGTTGGGGGGTTTGTTATTTGTTTGTTTTCTTTTGATTCTGGCTGATATTTGAGCTTCTTGGATTTGTACTTTGGTGTCTGTCATTATTTTGCAAAATTCTCAGCCATTATTTCTTCAAATATATTGTTTTCTCTTCTTTTGGAATTCAAATAATATGTATATTAGACAGTTTGTTATTTTTTCACAGCTCTTGGTTTCTCTGTCCTGATTTTTTAACTCATATTTCTCTTTTTGTTTTAGATTGGCTAATTTCTACGCACCTATAGTAAAGCTCACTGGGTCTTTCTTTGGCTCTTACTACATTTTTGATTTCTTGTACTTCCATTAGATTCTTTCTTATAATTTCCATTGATCTGCTAATTTCCATTATGCTAATTTCCACTGATTGACCAAGTCACCTCTTTGGTCTTGCATGTTGCCTATTTCTCCATTAGAGCCATTAACATATTAAATAATTATTTAAATACCCTCTTTCCTATCTGGTTCTGTTCTTAGTAATTATTTTGCCTTTTCAGGCTGCTATTTTTGGTTTTTATATGTCCTATAATTTTATTTGGAAGCTAGACATGTTTTATAGAATAGTAGATACTCAGATAAATTTTGTGTATGCTTAGAAATAAGCATGCCTTTCATTTTGCTCTGCTTTTAGTGTGAGGGTTCTTGCTTACGTAGTTAGAAGTTAAGCCAGGTTTGAAGTTGACTATCTGCTTGACTCCAGGTCCTGTGGCTCAGTTTTGACTCTTCCCCTTGCACTCTTCCCAGGGAACATCTGTCTCTTGCAGTCACCACCTGGACTACACTGCTGTTTTCATTCTATGCTTGTTGTGTGTGGGTGGTTGGATCAAGAGATGGTGAGATGTTATCAATGTTTGGAGTAAGGCTTAGTCTTAGGCATGATTTGTAAACCTAGTTCTTAGAGTGTGACCTTCACAAGTGTTCCTATGCCTTCTCCAGATGTAATATTGGGCCCAAAAATACTGCCATCTCTCCCCCAGGGGTAGTGCTTGCTTGATTTTCCAGTCACACACACACAGCTGCAGTAGATTTCCACCATTCCCCTGTTGCACCAGTTTTTGTTGCCCTTCCCCCTGTGTACTGAGACATTTGCTTCACAGGGGACACAGTGATGTGGACGTGGGTGGAGTTCTCCCAATGAGTTCTGTCATCCTCTCCCAGGCAGCCCCATGGGGAGGCTTGCTCAGGATTCTCCTTGATCCTCCCTTTAAAAAGATGGTGGTGTTTCTGGATAAGAAACTGGCAAGAGCATGAGAAACCCTTATCCCCGTGGCAACCAGAGGCTTCATATTTTCATGCCACCCAGGACTCAGCATTTGGTGATTAGGTAGAAATTTCTAGCTGAATAAAGTTACTGAATTATATTATATTTGGTGGTGCCTGTAATTATCCTAAAGTTTCCTCCAGCACCTCATTTGTAGACAATCATATTAACTAATTAACTTTTTACATTATATGTATACCTCAATTTGGCCAAGAATTACTTCTTCTAAAAACTATCCATTACTTTATGGTTAAACACGATTACAGGCATGAAGTTAAAAACTGATTGTAATAAAAATTAGCACTTTTTGTTTCAAAATATGTAATACTTTAAATATTTTTTTCTTTTAGTGGTCATAAAAGTGAATGGTAAGGATATGGGTATAAACTCAACTCTTTATATAAATAAAAATATTGTGTGATTCTTCTTTTAAAAATGATGTAGTGTGGAATAGAGAAGATTTTTACCACATATTCCTCTTTGGAAACAATAGAATGCCGAAACAAAAGTGAAAATAAAATGAAGAAAAAATAATTATCATTGACTGTAGGAAGTAACCACAAATCTGCCAATACAAGGAATAAAAGGAGCAAGGTAAATTTGTGACTAAATTAACAGAAGCACTAAAAACACATGGAATTATCTACAATTATTTTGTAAGGTGCAGAGTTTTGTAAAAAATAGATGGGCCCTTCAAGAAACTTCTGACCTACCTAACACTGTGTATATGTGTGTGAGAGCTGGCTGGGGCAAGGAGGATGCAGTCTAAAGGAGCATCCCCGAGCCATGTCCCCTCTGATAGCGAAAGGGAGGTGTTGGTGATGCTGAAGAAGGCATCATAGGGACAGGCCTATTCCATGAATTAGGCAATTAATACATCAGTTAGAAAAGAGATTAGGTATACTGCTACTAACCATGGAAAAGGAAACACTAAATCACTGTACCTACCCCTGTAGCTTATAAAGATCTGTTTAAATTCACACTGATAGACTGCTCAACGCAAAATCCCAGGAGGTACGATGATGAGAAGATTAAAAGATCATTGAACAAACATTCACAGAAGGCCTACAAGAGCTCAGGAAGCAAAAAAAAAAAAAAAAGGGGCAAAGTGTCATCATGTAACTTGTATTCTATGGAGTAGAGGGAATAGATGATAAACAAGTAAATATATATCTCATATATTTCGAGAGGGTAAGTGCTACAGAGAGAAACAGAGCAGGGAAAGGGGTAACAGATTCCCACTGTTCATAGATCCATTGTGTCTCCAATGGCAAGCCATTCTTACTTTACACAGGTAGTCAATAATCTAATAGAGTCATATTTGGACAACTGAGTCAGTGAGGAAGTAAGCAACACTGGAGATTTGTGGGAGGAACGTTCTAGCAACTGGAAATGCAAGAGCAAGGGAGCAAGATCAAGTGTGTGGGGGATAGCAGAAGGGACAGTGGGGCAAGAGCTGTTTCCTTGACTGGGAGGGAGCCCAAACCATGAAGGAGTTTGTAGTCCAAGCCACGCTCTTAGTATTAATCTCAATGAGATAGAAAGTTCCTGGAGTGAGCATGGAAAGGCTTGATTTGACCCCTATTTTAAAAGGATTGTGTTGGCTGTTAGATAGAAAATAATCTGCAGAAGGACAAGTTAAGCAATGATTACAATTATTATTATATTGCAATAATAATATATTGTATTATTATTACAATAATCAAGTGTGATGTCATTGGTGCATTAGAGTAGTAAAATGTGGTTGGAATCTGAGCATGTTTAATGCATTTTTATGGAGTAAATATATAATGTGAGGATAAGAGAAGAAGAAAGGCTGACTGTGAGGTTGAAGGTCAGAGCAACTAGAAGGACAGAGTGAGTGTTTGTTGAGCACAGTACACTGCAAGTGGAGCTGCTTGTTACAGAGCAGGAGGCAGGAGAAGCAGGGCTCAACGTGGCCTGTTGATTTTGAAATGCCTGTTATATCTGTATGGACACATTGAGATGATGCAAGGGTAGATGAGTCTAAAGTTCCCAAAATTAGTCAACACTGTGTGAAGCCCTGATAGTATTTAAACTCCTGGAACTAGTTGAGATCCTCTAGAAAATTGAAGAATAGAAGGGAGAAGGTCTCCAGGCTGAGCCACTGGCACACTCACATAGGGAGGTTGCGGAGAAGAAAAGAACTCACAAACGGGGCTCAGATACACTGCTCAAGGGCAAAGCCCAGGGGAGTAGATGGCCAAGGGCTCTAGAAACCTGCTGAGACAACCCATTTGTGCTGAGTTGACCTCTGCAGGTACTATTCATACCCTAGGGCTGACCTCCAAAAAGTGCCCCCTGTCAACTTGAGTTAGAAATGCAAATGGGACCCATGCAGAGATTCCAAAGAAAGACAAAACGTAAAACACTACAAATGCTAATGGAGGACATGTATATTAAGAACATTGCAAACAAATACTTCCCTATGATCTTGGACCAAGTGAAGAAAATTTTAGCTCAAAACTGAAGTCACTCAAAAGAGGATAAAAGAAACATAGACAGAGATGAAAAGATGAGAGGAGATATCAAGCAGGCCAGGGGATATTGGGGGGAGGGAAGGAGAAGAAATAAAATCATAAAAAATGAAAGCCACGGCCGGGCGCAGTAGCTCACGCCTGTAATATCATCACTTTGGGAGGCTGAGGCGAGCAGATCACGAGGTCAAGAGATTGAGACCATCCTGGCTAACACGGTGATACCTTGTCTCTACTAAAAATACAAAAAAATTAGCCAGGCATGGTGGTGGGCACCTGTAGTCCCAGCTACTCGGGAGGCTGAGGCAGGAGAATGGCGTGAACCTGGGAGGCGGAGCTTGCAGTGAACCAAGATGGCGCCACTGCACTCCAGCCTGGGAGACAGAGCAAGACTCCATCTCAAAAAAAAAAAAAAAAAAAAAAATGAAAGCCACATTACAAGTAGCTGTTACAGAATCTAATCTGCTGATAATATTGTCAGGAGCATGAAGAACAGGTTTAGTAATACTGAGGAATGCACTCAAACAGTGAATAGTAAGAAAAAAATGATAGATGTATAAATCAAACAGAGTGCTCACAAACACATAATTAATGTTTGTGAGACGAGGAAAAGAATAAAACAAATAGAACAAAATGTTTAAAGGCTGTATTGGAAAAAAAATCCTGAAATGAAGGAAGACATGAATCTGCCAACCAGGTCCCAGGAAAACAGGACACGAAACACATGTTAATAAAGTTATAACAAATCAGGAAGAAAGAAAAAAATTAAAACACGAACTTAAATATAAATGTAATTTAATTTAATTTAATTTAAATACATCATCCATAGCAACAGAAATATATATATATCAAGAACTAAATCTGACAAAAGATTTGCCAAAGCTTTATGGAAGTAATTCAATATTTCATTGAAGGATATGCAAATTGAAATAGCTAAAACTTCATGATGACAAAAACTTTTTCTTAACTGCTGTACTTTCAGGCAGCTACGCTGATTATCTAAATAAATGAGGATGCATAATTTATTCCAATCAAAATACCAACAGTGTTTATGAAAAATTTTCAAACTGATTCTACAATTTTCTAAGCACAAAGACACAAGAAGAGCCAAGGCATCCATGGAGAAGAATACAAAGATTGGCAGCTTCTCTACTTGTGACCAATGCTATTGTACTAGTTTTCCATTTCAGTTTAACAAATTGCCACAAACTTAGTAGTTTAAAACAAAACACATTTATGACCTTATAATTTCTATGAATTAGGTGTGGCTTAGCGGGGAACTTTGCTTAGGCTCTTAGGGCTGCAATTAAGGAGTTGGCTGAGCTTCATTCTCATCTGGAGACTTGACTGTGGAAGAATCAATTTCCAAACTCAAGTTGTTGACAGAATTATTATTTGCAGCTGTAGAGACCAGAGGACAGTCTCTCTCTTCGTGAAAGGCTCAGTCTTTCTTTTAATATTTTTCACCTGATTAAGTCAGGGTCACCCAGAATAATCTTTCTTTGATTAACTTGAAATCAACAGATTTTGGGTCTTAATTACATTTGCAAAATTTATTCATCTTTGCCATATAAAGAAATTCAATCAAGGGAGTTGATCCATTACGTGAAACCAAATCAGGTTTTGCCCGCACTCACAAGGAGGGAACAATATATGACTAACTGGGGTCACTTCAGCATGTGTCTGCCACAGTTATGCTGATTAAGACAGTGTGGTTATGTGTCGGAATCAAAACGCACACACAGATTCATACAGATACGAACACACAAATAAAAGAGAGGTGGGCCTGCAGATGACCGGAAGTGGCAATAAATGATGGTGCAGCCACTAATCACAGAATTCAGAAAACTTGAATTGGAGAAGAAGTAATTGCGTAGAAGGAAAACTGGGAGAAAAGCAAAACTTGTATAAGGAAACTTGATGGTCCTGGGTTAAGGAACAAATTCTCAAGAATGACACAAATGGTATGAATGGTAAAATAAAAGGTTGATAAATTTAATTTCCCTAAAATTAGGAACTTCTTTTTTAATGTCTTAGTTTTTTTTTGTTTTTTGAGACGGAGTTTTGCTCTCATTTCCCAGGCTGGAATGCAGTGGCACTATCTCAGCTCACTGCAACCTCTGCCTCCCAGGTTCAAGAGATTTCCTGCCTCAGCCTCCTGAGTAGCTGGGATTACAGGCGTCCACCACCACACCCAACTAACTTTTTGTATTTTTAGTAGAGATGGAGTTTCACCATGTTGGCCAGGCGGGTTTTGAACTCCTGACCTCGGGTTATCCACCTAACCCAGCTTCCCAAATTGCTGGAATTACAGGTTGAGCCACTGAGACCGGCTGGAACTTCTTTTTATAAATAAATGTAATAAAGAGAAGAAAAAGACAAGTCACCTCAGGGAAAACTTGAAGAATAAGATGGCGAACATTAGGCTTTTTGGCTGAGCATTGCTTGCTAATCTCCAGGCCTCAGGTGGCTTTTCAGAGAGTATTACGCTTAGGCAATTTTGAAAGGAAACCAGGCTGGATGTATCTGTAAGTTGGTGGGGTTGGGAGGATGGGGGAAGAGTTGGCCATGAGAAGGAGAGGAGATGGAGGGAAATAACAACGTTTAAAGGAGACTCAAAGGATGTTTTTGGTGCCAGAGATGCAATAAAGAAATGTGGTATGTATGACATGAGTAAATAATGGTTTTGAAATGGTATACTCTGGGGATAATGCAATTACAAAAGATTCATCTAGTCCATAGAGGAGTTGGAGTATTGAAAATATCTGTATGAACTTCCAATCTTACCAATTAAATGGGATGATAAATTCAGGTGGGAACATCTTTAGAGCTCATACATTAGAAATACATTCTGTAAAGGGTTTTCCTTTTTTCAATTTTCTGTGAAGATCTCTTTCTGAAACTCGACTGGACTTTTAAAGCATAAGATGCTATGTTGCTGTCAAATTTCAAAACAGAAACCTAGAATTTAAAAATTGTAAATTTGCTTATATATTTGGTATTTTATTAATGTGGCCCACAAGATGTTATCTAGCAGCTCGTTAGCATTTTCAGAAAAAAAAATAACACCCCTACCAACTTCCTTTTTCAATAATAATTTATGATCTACCTACTGATTCATTAAAATAATAATTTTGCAAACATAAAGTTTAGTAAAATGAAGAAAAAGTTCTTTAAATGTACCATGTCCTTGTATTTTACAATAAATTAATTGTATGAAGTGTGAATAAAGAATAATTTTATGTTCTCTGAGAAACATGGAAATATACTTCAATATAGAGTCATTAAATGATACGACAAAGAAAATTTGTACACTTACTTCCTTTGGTGTTTCCAAGCCAGATTACCTCTGTTATCCCTACCCGTCAACCTATCTTTCTTCTGGGGATAAAGCCCCATCTTCTGGGAACTGCTCCTCCTTCCACGGCCAACCTGGGAGCTGCCATGTTCTTACCTGAACCTGCCTCAGTTGAAGTTGATTTGTCGAAGATGGGCAGCAATCTAACCTAAGCCAATACAATCTTCTACACCACTGGTTTTATATTTCTGATTCTGACCTGTCTGAAATTGACCCTGTCAGAGGCTTTCTGAGAATGTGAATGTGGAATCACTGAGAGCAAATAAATGCGTGTCAGTCTCTCTCTGGTGGTGGGAACTACCAGATATGGAACTTACTAACTCTAAAATAAATGAATAAATAAGTAAATAGAAAAGCCCCAACTAGTCCACTGTGATGTTTCAAAACATCATCCTGGGGCAAATTTTATTTCTATGTTGAATGCAAAAAAGCAATTATTGAGAATGGATTGCTGCCTAATGAAATAAATAAAACAAATATTTGGGATTGGAAATAACAAGTTTCAGGTCCTGACTTTCCTCTGAATGTGAGCTGAGGAAGAAGTCGTCTTCATGGATCATTCTGCTGCCTCCTCCACCACTGACAGCATCGTGCCCACCTCCATGCATGCTCCCAGCACTGGGACTTTGGTGCTGCCTCCTCCATCATTCCCAGCATTGTGCACTCCTCCATGCATGCCCCCAGCACTGGGACTTTGACTGGTGCTGCTGCCTTCTCCATCGTTGCCAGCATCATGCACAGCTCCAGTCATGCTCCCAGCACTGGGACTTTGTCTCATGCTGCCTCCTCCATCATTCCCAACATGGTGCACACCTCCATGCATGCGCCCAGCACTGGGACTTTGACTAGTGCCACCTCCTCCATCATTGCCAGTATCGTGCAGTCCTCCATGCATGTGCCCGGCACTGGGACTTTGTCTGATGCTGCCTCCTCCGTCATTGCCAGTATCGTGCACACCTCCATATTGTGTATACCTGCAGTCATGCACCAAACACTGGGACTTTCACTGGTGCTACTGCCTCCCTCCTGCAAAGCACCCATGTCTGGGAAAGGCAGAGCCTCAGTAGGATGACCATGGAAGCTAATAACCATGGATGCCCAGGTAGACTTCTGAATTAGGCAAGGGAGTATACTGAGCACAGGCATGGGGAGCCCCTCTCACCCCAGGCAGGGAGAAAGCAGGTGGATTTGCTGTAATAAATTGTGTATCTTGTCCGGAGTTGTCTTTCTGTTTATCTTGTCAGTAACCTGCAATGCTGATAAATGAAATTACTCTTTGGATGTTCCATTTGGACTGTGCATAACTCCTAGGGTGATTTATTATGCTTTGTTTTTCTGTATGTTAGCTTGTTTATTCCTCTAGGGTTTTGATTGCAATTTTATGCAAAAAATTAATAGACATTAAGAATCACACATAATTCAAATCACATTTCCTTAGGAAATGATGTAATTTTGGCATTCACATTACTTTAAAATATATACTTGTGCTCTTTTATTGCTTCAGGCTAATCATCCTAATTCCTTTGTACTGAAATACTAATTTGTTTAAATTTTTAAATGTTTCTTGGTAAATGGTATCAAAGTTGATGTTTCTATCAACAACTCTAAATATTGCTACAACAGAGTATTTCATCCTGCAAAAAATTCTAATTTATTGGGAGCATAGTTTTCATCTGAGCCCAATACCATCTCCCTGTCAATCTTTTAAGTAAAAATGGGACTTCAGGCTGGGCGTGGTGGCTCACGCCTGTAATCCCAGCACTTTAGGAGGCCAAGGCAGGTGGATCACCTGAGGTCAGGTGTTCGAGACCAGCCTGATCAACATGGTGAAACCCCATCTCTACTAAAAATACAAAAAAAAAAAAAAAAAAAAGAATTAGCCAGACGTGGTGGCACATGCCTGTAATCTCAGCTACTTGAAAGACTGAGGCAAGAGAATTGCTTGAACCTGGGAGGCGGAGGTTGCAGTGAGCCAAGATTGTGCCATTGCACTCTAGCCTGGGTGACAAGAGTGAAACTCTGTCTCAAAAAAAAAAAAAAAAAAATGGGACTTCAGTGATAGTCTTTTCATTCGGCACATATTAATTAATTTCTTATTGTTAGCCAACATTGGTAAACAAGAGAGACATATTCTATAAACCAACCAGTTTATTGGTTTTAAGATAGATATTGTATCAGTAATTATAGAAACAAATCCATCACAATTTATGGGAAGGTGTCAGGGAAGATTTCCTGGGGAACTAAGTGATTTTTAAGCTAAGTGAGTGAATAGGAACTATCTAGATGCTGGGGAAATAAAAAGAAGAGCATGCTATGCAGATAGAAGAGCATGCTATGCAGATGGGAAGGAATTCAGAGGGGTGTGGGAAAGGGTTTTGGCAAGTCTGAGGCCCTGGGTAGACCAGATGCCAAGAGTGTAGAGAGCACAGGGCAAGGCGTGTTTAATGCAGAATGATGTGGACCACATAAAAGTGTCACAGTTGTGCAAGGGCAGCTAATAAGGAGAAGGCTAAAATGATACTTGTGTTTTACAAAGTTCCTTTTGATGGCAGTAGGTAGAATGATTTAGAGCCAAAAGGACTGGTCATTAGGAGACAAGCTTGGATCTATGGCAGAATGTGGTAGCTTGGACTAGATGGGGAAAGGATTTGAGAGCAATGGATCGTATAGAACCATTGAGAAGAGAAAAGGAGGAGTCAGAGGTGGCTTTTTGGTTTCCTCTTTGAACAAGTGAGAGATGGACCTGAAAGAAGAGCAGGTATTGGCACGGGGAAGGTGATAGTTCAGTTCTGGCCATGGTGGATTTCAGGTACTGGATGGCTGAATCTAGCAGCCTAAAGGGGTGGAGGATTCAAATGGGGAGGATGAGGATGAGGAGATAATCTCAGCAAGAGGTGGCCTTAGACAAGAAATGAATGGAGATGCTTTGGGGAGAAAATGTACAATGTATTAATCATGCACCGTCTTTGGGGCCCCTAGGGGATCTTATGGAATCTCTAGTCACATCTACATTGTTCCCAACTTATTTATGGTGTGGCTGTGCTTTGGTAGAAGAGAGTGGAATGTCAGGAAATGATTACTCCTGTTTGTTTCTGGGTTGGCACAGCTTAAGTCCTGGAGTTACAAAAGGATCAGATAAATATACATACATTAATTAAAACAAAGTGCAAAGTTGATAAGCAAAACTTAATGATATAAATAAATAAAAATATAAAATGGTTGCACAAGTTTATGTAAGATATGATAGCTTTGTTATTATTGGAAAAGCATCCCTTAAAATGACCCTGGGTCTGTTTGAGGGTTGAGTTTACCTGTTACTCTTGAATTTAGTCGTACAACCTATGAGAGGACTCAAGCAATAATAGCTCATCAACTCATGGCCTGTCGTGGAAGAGATCTGCACGTGTTTTCACTCTATCCGTGAATATGTTCATTTTGTGCCCTTTACACTGACTGATTAAATGCCTGGTACAGCCATGGATACTAGGAAAATTAAGTTTTAAAAAACCAGCATTTTGATCCATTTCCTGATTTGATGTTGTTGTAGTTGTGCATTTTTATCCAAGTCATTCACTTAACAAAATAAATTATAAATTATTTTCCTGAATTATTTTTGACCCATCAAAGTTGTCTTAATTTTGACAATATTTTATTACAGGTGATTATGTTGTCATGACTATATATTTTGAATTGAGTAGAAGAATGGGATACTTCACTATTCAGACATACATTCCTTGTATACTGACTGTGGTTTTATCTTGGGTGTCATTTTGGATCAAAAAAGATGCTACACCAGCAAGGACAGCATTAGGTGAGTTTCAAAAAATCTCTTCCATAAATTTGCGTAATTTTAATATAGAAGCATTCATAAAAAATACCTTCAATGTAAAAGACTATTTAAATGTGAATGATCTCATTTGAGGGTGTCTTGGACCGTGCTTAGAATTTTCTCTTAAGAAGCCAAGCAAGACTGTTCTTTCTCACAATGGGATTCTATGTGCGTCACTTAAATCAAGATGGGGTAGGAGATTCACAGTAAATCCATTGTGATAGTATCCTGTATCACAGGCTGATATGATCACAAAAACACAGGCACATCCCAGAACCTGTCAAATTAAAAGTCCCCCTATGTTAATGTCAGGAAACAGAATTTGCCACACACCTCTGAGGACTGAAGATATAGTATTGGTAAAAATAGTTGATCAATAATTGAAGCTCTGCTTGTTTATAGCAACTTTACCAGCAAATGAGAAAATGATCATTCTTTTCAGCTGTGAGCACACACTAAAACTCAGTCTTTTCATGAACTTTTCTCTGGTTCCCAAAATCTTCTTAATAAAACACTAACTTTCAGTAGTTTTAGAACTGTGCAACATGTATTATGTCAGTTTTTCTTTCTGACAGGAATTTTGCTTAACTTTCGATGTTTTGATTTTTCAAAGGCAGGTAATATATAAGACTGAATATAGAGATGGTTTTCCCCTAAAAAAAGTTCCTATAGAAAAGAGGAAGCTGCCTCAGTTTCAAATTTCTGCAACATCTCTCATATTTGCATTGTTATTTCTCTGTGTTTTTTAAATTTGTTTGTTCAAGAACAAAGCACTGGGCCTGGGTAGACCAGATGCCAAGAGATTAATTAGCCTGTAATATCCTCTATCTATACTAGTTTTGCATGCTTATAGAAAATACATGGTAGAATTATAGGCAAATCAACACAGATTTAGTGACTAACCCTTGGGGTTATGGCTTCATAGTTACATATATTAGATGTCACTGTACACGAGACATCTAAAGATAAGCTTCAAAGTAATGTTAATATATAACTATGTTTGTACAACTTGAGACTATGAAAATCCTACAGAGAATAGTTGTTCTGGGCTCAAGACACAGAAGCTAGAATTTCATGGTGCAGTCAGATAATAAATTTATAGCCAGAAGAATTGAGGAACTTTATTAACAATAAGATGTTTAGTTTAGAAACCAAAAAGTCTGTGCCTAGAAATAAAGGGGGTACTCTAGATGTCCTTTAATGAAGCCTGAACCAAGCAATAACAAGATCAAGGAGAACCATCAGTAAATTAACTGTTTGTCAGAAGAATTCAAAGGGCTTCTTAAAAAGATAATATAGTGCAGACTCTTTACATTATAAGGAGTTATAATAAGAACATATTAGACATTCTAAGATGTAGAAAAATGTTGCCCATGATTACAAAGAAAGAAGGATTAAATAAAAAGCAAAGAGAAGTCTATTGCTGACTCAGTAGGCATGGACTTTAACTATAGCTATTATAACAATGAAGACTTAAAGGACAGTATGATTTTAATTAATGAATAGATGGGTTATCTCATCACAGAAAGTATATAAAAAGAAATTCTAGAATGAAATGTATAATATCTTGATTGAAAAATTCACTAACTAGACTTAAGAGCAGATTGAAGATGGCAGAAATAAAAGTTTATATAAAATTGAAGACCACCAGATGAAATTTATCTAATCTGAAGAACAAAGGAATAAAAAGATTAAAAAGAAAGAAGTCCCAGTGATCTGTGATACAATATGAATATGCATAACATAACTATAACTGACTATAACTGAGGTGATAGTTAAAATCAGAATAAGAAGAGAAAAAGAATGAGGACAAATATTTTTGAAAATGTGTGGTTAAGAAATTCCAATGTTTGGTGAAAAACATCAGCCTACAAATTCAAATAGCTTAGTGAGATACAAGCAAGATAAATACAAGGAAAACCATCATAGTTCAAATGATGACAATCAAAAATAAACAGAATACTTGAAAGAAGATAAATAAAAATGTCCTGTCATGTGGATGAGCAAAAATATGACTGACTGATTCTTCATGTGCAATAATGGAGACCAGAAGATAATTAATTGCCATCTTTAAAGTATTGAAATTCTATATCCAGAGAAAATATACTTCAAAAATTTCATCAGAATGAAGATTTTTTTAGATAAACAAAATCTGTGCTAATTTGTCACAGAAAATCTAAAACCATAGTGAAAATTCTAAAGCAAGCTAATTAGGTTAATAGAAATAATAAATAGAAAAATGGATTTACAAGAAGTAATGAAAAACATCAGAAATGGTAAGTATGTGGTAAAGTTAAAAAAAGCTAGTTTTCTATTTTTATTCTTTCAATTAAAGTCAAAATAATAATATTGCAAGATGTGACTTATGACGTAAGAAAAAATAAAATATAAGCCATAAATAGCAATGAGGTTGGGGGACATATGGAACTATGTTCCTATGTGGTATAAAAATGAGTGAAGTAATTCTAAAAAAATTCTAAGTAGATATGTTAAGAAATCTTATTGTAATCTGTTAAAATGTATGAAAATATAATAAAAACCATAGCTAAGAATTCAATGTAGAAATAAATAGGAGCATATGATAATAATAAAAGGATAAATTCAACCGAAAGACAAGACATTCATAAATGTGCCTGTACCTAGTATTAGAGCTTCATATTAAAAACAACAAAAACTGAGAAGAGGATAAATTTTTAAAATCAATCACAGTTTGATATTTAAATATACTTCTATCAGCAGTGTACACAAACAAGCACATTTGTCCACTTATTTAAGTGATTAAACCAGTCAACAAACAAAAAGCCAGTAAAGGAATGGAAGATCTGAACAACAATATCAATGTCTCTGAGCTACTGGATATTATAGAACTCTGCACCTAATAATTACATCATGCAAGTGAATTTCAATATCCACCTCCTGCTATACACAAAATATTACTTAAAATGGATTATACTCAAATGGTAAAACTAGAAATGTTAAATTTCTAGAAAAATGTTAGGATTATAATATTAGATTAGATGAAGATTTCTCAGACCAGAAAGTGAATCTTAGGTGAGGAAAACTTTCAAACATTTCTGACATGAAAACACACTTGAATAGATATTTCATGTTATTAGATAAAATGAAACATGAAGATTTGTGGTTTTGTATTTATATAACATAAATACATTTTTTCCAATGAATAGCATCTTTCTCCTCTTTTTATGCATTTGATGTGCAGAAATTTTAATTTAACTTATTAATCTTTATATTAATTTTTTGTTCTAAATATGTTGTAAGTATGGTTACTTTAAAGATTTTCTATATAATATTTTAGTCTGATAAAATTGTACCAGAAATGTGCAGGATACAATAAAATATCACTCATCATATCAAAAAGAAAATGCCAATATCAAGATGACACAGTTGTTAGAATTATCTGACTAGGATTTTAAAATATCAGTCGTAAATGTGCTTCAATGAGCAAATGCACACTTGCTTCAACTAAATGAAAAAATAGAAAAGCTCCACAAAGAAATAGAGGATATAAAGAACTCAGTGAAATTTTTAGAACTGAAAAATACAATGCCAAAATGAAAAACTCACTGGATGTGCTTAACAAAAGAAGATAAGACAGAGGAAAGAATCAGTGAACCATGAGATAGAACAACAAAAATTAGCCAATCTGAGAACAGAGAGGAAATATATTGAAAAAAATAATAATCAACTGAGTTTAGGGATATCTCCAAATGTTGACACAAATGTTGGAGAGGGAAATGATCCAACATCTCTGTCATTGAAGTTCCAGAAAAAGAGAAACAAAATGGAGCTAAAAAAAAAGTATTTAAAGAAACAATGGATAAAAAATTCTCAAATTTAGGTGGAGCCAAGATGGCCGAATAGGAACAGCTCCAGTCTACAGCTCCCAGCGTGAGCGACGCAGAAGATGGGTGATTTCTGCATTTCCATCTGAGGTACCGGGTTCATCTCACTAGGGAGTGCCAAACAGTGGGTGCAGGACAGTCAGTGCAGCGCACCGTGCGCGAGCCAAAGCAGGGCGAGGCATTGCCTCACTTGGGAAGCACAAGGGGTCAGGGAGTTCCCTTTCCTAGTCAAAGAAAGGGGTAACAGACGGCACCTGGAAAATCGGGTCACTCCCACCCTAATACTGCACTTTTCCAATGGGCTTGGAAAACGGCACACCAGGAGATTGTGCCCCGCACCTGGATCGGAGGGTCCTACGCCCACGAGGTCTCGCTGATTGCTAGCACAGCAGTCTGAGATCAAACTGCAAGGGAGCAGTGAGGCTGGGGGAGGGGCGCCCGCCATTGCCCAGGCTTGCTTAGGTAAGCAAAGCAGCTAGGAAGCGCGAACTGGGTAGGGACCACCACAGCTCAAGAAGGCCTGCTTGCCTCTATAGGCTCCACCTCTGGGGGCAGGGCACAGACAAACAAAAAGACAGCAGGAACCTCTGCAGTCTTAAATGTCCCTGTCTGACAGCTTTGAAGAGAGTAGTGGTTCTCCCAGCACGCAGCTGGAGATCTGAGAATGGGCAGACTGCCTCCTAAAGTGGGTCCCTGACCCCAAAACAGCCTAACTGGGAGGCACCCCCCAGTAGGGACAGACTGACACCTCACTCGGCCAGGTACTCCTCTTAGACAAAACTTCCAGAGAAACAATCAGACAGCTGAATTTGTGGTTCACAAAAATCCACTGTTCTGCAGCCATCGCTGCTGACACCCAGCAAAACAGGGTCTGGAGTGGAACTCTAGCAAACTCCAACACACGTATAGCTGAGGGTCCTGTCTGGTAGAAGGAAAACTAACAAACAGAAAGGACACCCACACCAAAAACTCATCTGTACATCACCATCATCAAAGACCAAAAGTAGATAAAACCACAAAGATGGGGAAAAAACAGAGCAGAAAAACTGGAAATTCTAAAAAGCAGAGCAGCTCTCCTCCTCCAAAGGAATGCAGTTCCTCACCAGCAACAGAGCAAAGCTGGACAGAGAATGACTTTGACGAGTTGAGAGAAGAAGGCTTCGGACAATCAAACTACTCCGCGCTATGGGAGGAAATTCAAACCAATGGCAAGGAAGTTAAAAACTTTGAAAAAAAAATAGATGAATGCATAACTAAGATAACCAATGCAGAGAAGGGCTTAAAGGAGCTGATGGAGCTGAAAGCCAAGTTTCGAGAACTACATGAAGATTGCAGAAGTCTCGGTAACCAATGCGATCAACTAGAAGAAAGGGTATCAGCAATGGAAGATGAAATGAATGAAATGAAGCGAGAAGAGAAGTTTAGAGAAAAAAGAATAAAAAGAAATGAACAAAGCCTCCAAGAAATATGGGACTATGTGAAAAGACCAAACCTACGTCTGATTGGTATACCTGAAAGTGACGGGGAGAATGGAACCAAGTTGGAAAACACTCTGCAAGATATTATCCAGGAGAACTTCCCCAATCTAGCAAAGCAGGCCAACATTCAGATTCAGGAAATACAGAGAATGCCACAAAGATACTCCTCGAGAAGAGGAACTCCAAGACACATAATTGTCAGATTCACCAAAGTTGAAATGAAGGAAAAAATGTTAAGGGCAGCCAGAGAGAAAGGTCGGGTTACCCACAAAGGGAAGCCCATCAGACTAACAGCTGATCTCTCGGCAGAAACTCTACAAGCCAGAAGAGAGTGGGGGCCAATATTCAACATTCTCAAAGAAAAGAATTTTCAACCCAGAATTTCATATCCAGCCAAACTAAGCTTCATAAGTGAAGGAGAAATAAAATACTTTACAGACAAGCAAATGCTGAGAGATTTTGTCACCACCAGGCCTGCCCTAAAAGAGCTCCTGAAGGAAGCACTAAACATGGAAAGAAACAACCGGTACCAGAAATTGCAAAAACATGCCAAATTGTAAAGACCATTAAGACTAGGAAGAAACTGCATCAACTAACGAGCAAAATAACCGATTAACATCATAATGACAGGATCAAATTCACACATAACCATATTAACTTTAAATGTAAATGGGCTAAATGCTCCAATTAAAAGACACAGACTGGCAAATTGGATAAGGAGTCAAGACCCATCAGTGTGCTGTATTCAGGAAACCCATCTCACGTGCAGAGACACACATAGACTCAAAATAAAGGGATGGAGGAAGATCTACCAAGCAAATGGAAAACAAAAAAAGGCAGGGGTTGCAATCCTGATAAAATAGACTTTAAACCAACAAAGATCAAAAGAGACAAAGAAGGCCATTACATAATGGTAAAGGGATCAATTCAACAAGAAGAGCTAACTTTCCTAAATATATATGCACCCAATACAGGAGCACCCAGATTCATAAAGCAAGTCCTGAGTGACCTACAAAGAGACTTAAACTCCCACACAATAATAATAGGAGATTTTAACACCCTACTATCAACATCAGACAGATCAACAACACAGAAAGTTAACAAGGATATCCAGGAATTGAACTTAGCTCTGCACCAAGCAGACCTAATAGACATCTACAGAACTCTACACCCCAAATCAACAGAATATACACTTTTTTCAGCACCACACCACACCTATTCCAAAATTGACCACATAGTTGGAAGTAAAGCTCTCCTCAGCAAATGTAAAAGAACAGAAATTATAACAAACTGTCTCTCAGACCACAGTGCAATCAAACTAGAACTCAGGATCAAGAAACTCACTCGAAACTGCTCAACTACATGGAAACTGAACAACCTGCTCCTGAATGACTACTGGGTACATAACGAAATGAAGGCAGAAATAAAGATGTTCTTTGAAACCAACGAGAACAAAGACACAACATACCAGAATCTCTGAGACACATTCACAGCAGTGTGTAGAGGGAAATTTATAGCACTAAATGCCCACAAGAGAAAGCAGGAAAGATCCAAAATTGACACCCTAACATCACAAAAGAACTAGAGAAGCAAGAGCAAACACATTGAAAAGCTAACAGAAGGCAAGAAATAACTAAGATCAGAGGAGAACTGAAGGAAATAGAGACACAAAAAACCCTTCAAAAAATTAATGAATCCAGGAGCTAGTTTTTTCAAAAGATCAACAAATTGATAGACCGCTAGCAAGACTAATAAAGAATAAAAGAGAGAAGAATGAAATAGATGCAATGAAAAATGGTAAAGGGGATATCACCACTGATCCCACAGAAATACAATCTACCATCAGAGAATACTACAAACAGCTCTATGCAAATAAACTAGAAAATCTAGAAGAAATGGATAAATTCCTTGACAAATACACCCTCCCAAGACTAAACCAGGAAGGAGTTGAATCTCTGAATAGACCAATAACAGGCTCTGAAATTGTGGCAATAATCAATAGCTTACCAACAAAAAAGAGTCCAGGACCTGATGGATTCACAGCCGAATTCTACCAGAGGTACAAGGAGGAACTGGTACCATTCCTTCTGAAACTATTCCAATCCAAAGAAAAAGAGGGAATCCTCCCTAACACATTTTATGAGGCCAGCATCATTCTGATACCAAAGCCGGGCAGAGAAACAACGAGAAAAGAGAATTTCAGACCAATATCCTTGATGAACATTGATGCAAAAATCCTCAATAAAATACTGGCAAGCTGAATCCAGCAGCACATCGAAAAGCCTATCCACCATGATCAAGTGGGCTTCATCCCTGGGATGCAAGGCTGGTTCAACATAAGCAAATCAATAAATGTAATCCGGCATATAAACAGAACCAAAAACGAAAACCACATGATTATCTCAATAGATGCAGAAAAGGCCTTTAACAAAATTCAACCCTTCATGCTAAAAACTGTCAATAAATCAGGTATTGATGGGACGTATCTCAAAATCATAAGAGCTATCTATGACAAACCCGCAGCCAATATCATACTGAATGGGCAAAAACTGGAAACATTCCCTTTGAAAACTGGCACAAGACAGGGATGCCCTCTCTCACCACTCCTATTCAACATAGTGCTGGAAGTTCTGGACAGGGCAATCAGGCAGGAGAAGGAAATATAGGGTATTCAATCAGGAAAAGAGGAAGTCAAATTGTCCCTGTTTGCAGATGATATGATTGTATATCTAGAAAACCTCATTGTCTCAGCCCAAAATCTCCTGAAGCTGATAAGCAACTTCAGCAAAGTCTTAGGATACAAAATCAATGTACAAAAATCACAAGCATTCTTGTATACCAATCACGGACAAACAGAGAGCCAAATCATGAGTGAACTCCCATTCACAATTGCTTCAAAGAGAATAAAATACCTAGGAATCCAACTTACAAGGGATGTGAAGGACGTCTTCAATGAGAGCTACAAACCACTGCTCAATGAAATAAAAGAGGATACAAACAAATGGAAGAACATTCCATGCTCATGGGTTGGAAGAATCAATATCATGAAAATGGCCATACTGCCCAAGGTAATTTATAGATTCAGTGCCATCCCCATCAAGCTACCAATGACTTTCTTCACAGAATTGGAAAAAACTACTTTAAAGTTCATATGGAACCAAAAAAGATCCCACATCGCCAAGTCAATCCTAAGCCAAAAGAACAAAGCTGGAGGCATCGCACTACCTGACTTCAGACTGTACTACAAAGCTACAGTAACCAAAACAGCATGGTACTGGTACAACAACAGAGACATAGATCAATGGATCAGAACAGAGCCCTCAGAAATAATGCCGCATATCTACAACTATCTGATCTTTGACAAACCTGACAAAAACAAGCAATGGGAAAAGGATTCCCTATTTAATAAATGGTGCTGGGAAAACTGGCTAGCCATATGTAGAAAGCTGAAACTGGATCCCTTCCTTACACCTTATACAAAAATTAATTCAAGATGGATTAAAGACTTACATGTTAGACCTAAAACCATAAAAACCCTAGAAGAAAACCTAGGCAATACCAATTAAGACATAGGCATGGGCTAGGACTTCATGTCTAAAACACCAAAAGCAATGGCAACAAAAGCCAAAATTGAAGAATGGGATCTAATTAAACTAAAGAGCTTCTGCACAGCAAAAGAAACTACCATCAGAGTGAACAGGCAACCTACAGAATGGGAGAAAATTTTCGCAACCTACTCATCTGACAAAGGGCTAATATCCAGAATCTACAATGAACTCAAACAAATTTACAAGAAAAAAACAAACAACTCCATCAAAAAGTGGGCAAAGGACATGAACAGACACGTCTCAAAAGAAGACATTTATGCAGCCAAAAAAACACATGAAAAAATGCTCATCATCACTGGCCATCAGAGAAATGCAAATCAAAACCACAATGAGATACCATCTCACATCAGTTAGAATGGTGATCATTAAAAAGTCAGGAAACAACAGGTGCTGGAGAGGATGTGGAGAAATAGGAACACTTTTACACTGTTGGTGGGACTATAAACTAGTTCAACCATTGTGGAAGTCAGTGTGGCGATTCCTCAGGGATCTAGAACTAGAAATACCATTTGACCCAGCCATCCCATTACTGGGTATATACCCAAAGGACTATAAATCATGCTGCTATAAAGACACATGCACACGTATGTTTGTTGCGGCACTATTCACAATAGCAAAGACTTGGAACCAACCCAAATGTCCAACAACGATAGACTGGATTAAGAAAATGTGGCACATATACACCATGGAATACTATGCAGCCATAAAAAATGATGAGTTCATGTCCTTTGTAGGGACATGGATGAAACTGGAAACCATCATTCTCAGTAAACTATTGCAAGGACAAAAAACCAAACACCACATGTTCTCACTCATAGGTGGGAATTGAACAATGAGAACACATGGACACAGGAAGGGGAACATCACACTCTGGGGACTGTTGTGGGGTGGGAGGAGGGGGGAGGGACAGCATTAGGAGATATACCTAATGCTAAATGACGAGTTAATGGGTGCAGCACACCAACATGGCACATGTATACATATGTAACAAACCTGCACATTGTGCACATGTACCCTAAAACTTAAAGTATAATAATAATAATAATAATAATAATAATAATAAAATAAATAAAAATGAAAAATGTTCTATTGGATCCTATGTTCACTATCTGGGTGACAGGATCTATAGAAGCCCAAACTTCAGCATTATGCAAAATACCCTTGTAACAGACCTGCACATGTACCCCCTAAATCTAAAACAAAAATGGAATTTAATAAAAAAAAAATTCTCGAACTTGCCAAAAGGCATAAATCTAGAGATCCACGAAGCTGTATTAATCCCAAATAGGTTAAATCCAAAGAATGTTAGGTAAAGACACATCATAATCAAACTCTAAAAAATGGAAGAAAAATTCTTGAGAGTAGCAAAGAAACGTCACCTTGCCTATATAGAAAAAACAAATTGAATGACAATGGATTTCTCATCCAAACCAAGGAGGCAAGGAGGAAGTGGCACAGCATTTTTTAATGCTGAATGGAAATAATAGTCAACCCAGAATTCTATATCCAATGAGAGTATCATTTAAGGATAAAGGAGAAATCCATTCTCGGACAAAGTAGAACAAAGAGAATTTGTCACTAGCAGATGTCCCCTAAATTGATGGCTAACAGAATTTCTTGAAATAGAAAATGATAATAAATTTTTAACAAAAGAAATGAAGAAAAAAATACAGAAAATGAAAATATGGGCAAGTAAAATGGACTTTCCTTTGTCTTTTGAGTTTTCTAAATTACAATGGTTGAAGCAAAAAATCATAATGCTACTTGATGTAATTACTAAACTAATTAAAGGAAATATTTAAGACAATTATATTAAAATCAAGGAAGAGTAAGGGGAAATAAAGTTTCTACATTTCATTCAAACTGGTAAAATGTTAAATATGATAAATTATGTATTTATAATACTGGAGGAACCACTAAAAAGGCTATAAAGAGTGACGTGCTTCAAAAACACTGTAGGATAAAGCAAAATCAAATTCTAAAATATGTTGAGATAACCCATGGGAAGGCGGGAAAAAGAAAACAAGATGTTATAAAGGAACAAACAAACAGGAAACACAATATAAAATGGGAGAGTTACATCTTAAATATTAATAACTACATTCAATGTAAATTGCTGGAACATACCAGTAAAAAAAACAGAAATTAGCAGAGAGGATTAAAAAAATAAAGCATGATCCAGCTACAATGTGTCTCCAAGAAAGTCACTTGAAATAGGGTGATACTGTTACACTGACATGAATGTTCATGTAATCACCAAGAACTGGAAAGAACCAAAATATCCCTCAACAAGTGAAAGGCTAACGAAACTATGGAACACCCAAACCGTGAAATACTACTCAGCAGTAGGAAAGAACAAACTATTGATGAAGCAGCAATTTAAATGTGTCAAGGGCATTGTGCTGAATGAAAAAAAAAAAAAGCCAACATCAAAACGTGTTATTTTAGTTTGTGTTTAAATTAGGAGGTTTACTTCTGACTGTAGTAAGATGCCAGGATTTATATTCACTCATCCCTCCAAAGCCAAGAAGAAAGTTGTTCTAGGATTCTGTGAGACCAGAATCATCCCCAAAGCATCCTATGTGTACTAGATTCAGCTGAGATAACCTTCCGGAACTCCTTTGTGCTTTCCCCGAAGAGGAAGTCACGCCAACAGGTGTTTTTGCAGAGCACTTTTCCTTACTAGGTAGCTTAGATCCCTGAACTAAATAGAAATGCCTAAGGCTTATTTTTCTTCAGCACTGTATAGTTTCAGGGTGGGGGTGGAAGTGGGGAGGATAAAGCACATGGCCACTGTCTACATCTGGAATACAGGCCACTCATGACAACTGATGGACAAGGTCTATGGAAATTGAAGACACAAACAGTTTGTATTTTTATTGAAATAAAAACTAAGATTTTGAACTTCTTAGAAATGATGTGGTCACATTTTTAAAAGTTGAATTGGATGTTTATTAAAAGAGGATAATGGCTTCCAGCTTCATCCATGTCCCTGCAAAGGACATGATCTCATTCTTTTTTATGGCTGCATAGTATTCCCTGGGGGAGAACATTAGGGAAAAGAGCTAATGCATGCTGGGCTTAATACCTAGGTGATGGGTTGATAGGTGCAGCAAATCACCATGGCACACGTTTATCTATGTAATAAACATGCACATTCTGTACATGTTCCATAGAATTTAAAAAATATAAATAAAATAAAATAATTTTTTCAAAAGAGCTTTGTCCATAAAACTACATCTGACATAAGTATAGACTTTTCCAGTTTACACAGCATTTTTACATGAAATTTTACCACCTGTATTAAAGAGTGCCTGGCATTCTATTTTCACTGCACAAGTTAAGGCAACTGATTCAAAGATGGTAAGTGACTCCTCATGGCCAAATGCTGAGAAGGCCCAGAGCAAGGTGGAGGGCTTGGATTTTCAGGTGATATTCTTTACACCTCTACAAGCTGTCCACCCCGTGCTTTGAGACCCATTCTCCACCGGGCCCTGGCAGAACTGCCCTGAGCAGGTGCAGGGAGGAACTAAACAGAGGCTTTGTTGCTGCAGCAAAGGTGGAAAGTAATGTGTCCTCATCTGTCCTGTGTACCTATCCTCTGACTAGTACTGCGATGCAGATATTTTACTCTAGCCCCATTGAGCTACAGAGGTGGTGACTGTTAAAATTCAGATTCCTGTAATTCTGGGGCCCATGAATCTGGGGTCACTAACCTTCCCTGTCTAGTAGTTCTGACAGGTCCTGATTTCTTGGGGAGACCCGGGAGAGTCAGTCTTAGCCTATTTCACATGATAATCGCTCTTCTTCATTTTATTCTTATGTTCAATAGTCTCCATGTCTTTTTTCATTTTTCCCTTCTAAGCTATCCATCTCATGTGTGTCTGTGTCTCTTTTCTGAATGTTTTCCACAATATTTGATTAAACATCCAGTGTTGACCCATGCATATGAAATAGTCGAAGTCAAACCAACATTGAGTATTACCAATTAATTGATTCATTCGATGTAAAGCATTCATTTAAATGCCTCAAATGTGCTAGCATCCGTGCTGGGGGACAGGCAAACAAAGACAAGTAAGAGACTGTTTTTGTCTTAAAGACCACACAATCTATCTAGGAGACAGATATGTAAAGACATATGCGATTCCCAGTGATAATGAAAACAAAAAAAGCTGAGATACATAGAAGGTACAGGGATACTGCAGATGTGCATGTTGTCAGCTCTGCCTGGAGGGCAAGAGTGGTGCTGGAGCCGGGTCTTCAAGAATAGTGAGGGTTTTCAAACTGGGGAGGTGAGAAGAAGTCAGAAATAAAAGGATTTAGCTGGGCAGAAGTGTGAGATGTGGAACAGCAGGGAATATATAGGACTGCAAAAAGAGCGTCTATGTTAAAAATTGCTTAAAAGGCAAAATGTCCAACAATGAGAGAGAATTACTGAATGAGTTGAAAGGTGTTTATTTGATTCAGGCACTTTAATGTTATTGTGAAGACTATAATTAGAAATTTCATTGAAACATTGCTTCTAAAATTGTATGGATATTAAAATTCAAAGTAACATTACATGAGGTATGCAGCATCAGGGATTCCTGTAAGGCAGCCGTGCTGGGGTGGAGGGATGTGGGTGACCGTCTGGGATTCCTGTTGCGTGTTGCACCCTTTTACAACATGCTATCTGTCCCCTGTTCAGGTATCACCACGGTGCTGACCATGACCACCCTGAGCACCATTGCCAGGAATTCCTTGCCACGCGTGTCCTACGTGACCGCCATGGACCTCTTTGTGACCGTGTGCTTCCTGTTTGTCTTCGCGGCGCTGATGGAGTATGCTACCCTCAACTACTATTCCAGCTGTAGAAAACCGACCACCACGAAGAAGACAACATCGGTGAGCTGCAGTAGCAAAGGTTCTCCGGGAGGTAATGGGGGCGCTGTTTGAGATGAGTGTGTGCTTAAATGCTGTTGTATTCCTAAGGATCGTATAAAGCATGATTTAAATACCCAATTCAACAAGACTTTTCAAAACCAGACAGGGATTCTGAAGATGTGAATGTGACTCTAAAACATCTCTGGTGTCACCTACCAGTGAGGTGGTTTGGTTTAGTCATACCCTAAAGATTGCTCTTAAGAGTGATCTTAGATGCAAATGTTCATGACAGTTTCCTAGTTATTTTTTCTTCTTTTCTTTTAGTTACTACATCCAGATTCCTCAAGATGGATTCCTGAGCGAATAAGCCTACAAGCCCCCTCCGTATGTATAGCATTGCAGGTGCCAATATTTCTGAGAACTTTCACTAAACTAAGATTGCATTTGAAAGATAGATTGCTGTTGATGCATGCGTGTATTGAAGACCAATGAGTGATGCACATGCTGACTTCAAAAATGTGTTTAGTGTTAGGTTAAAAATCCAACTTTGACAATTTGGAAATTAGAGGAGAAAAGTAATCATAATCCTTCTACATGGGGATTAATGTATGGCATATATAGTTCTGACTCTTAGCCATTCAAATAATATAGGTACATGCATTTTAGCAAAACTGAATTATGATCTTTATATTGTTTTATAGCCTCTTTTATAACTCAAAAATATGTACTTATATGTACTTGTTTTGTGCCACAAATATTATTTTATAGGATCATTTTAATGATCATATCATACGCTCATGATTGATGCACAAGCAATCTTGGCAGGACACTGACTGGGCTTATCCACATTTTTCACTTGCATTTACATCCTTATCACTACCAGTTTACTTGGTTATAAATTCCTAGGAGCAGAATGTTTGGGCAGAGGGGTCACATGGTCTTTGCCAAATGGCACTCCACCAGCTCTATCAGCAATTCCAGACACCTCATCCCCAACTTTCCCTGCGTTATTTGATAGTCAAGCAGGAATACGAGCTCTGCAGACTTTTCTCATTGGCATTTCTTTGACTATTGACAATATTGTCACTCTCTTATTTTTGATTTGCATTTCCATTTTTGTGAATTGCTTTTGAATATTTTTAAACTTTCGTTAGTATTTTAAAGTAGCAATCTGACAGTGGTGTATATGTTACATATTATATAAATTATATTTTATAAAATATATAATTTATATAGTCACATATAGGATATATTCATGATATTAATGTTTGTCATGTAGTTTTTATTCCAACTTGAATTGGCAGCATTGCCACTATTCTATTTTGTGCCTTTCTCTATGCAGATTATTTTGTTTCATGTGGTCAAATCTGTCAGTGTTTTCTTTTGTAGTTTCTGCTTCTTGTGTTCTGCTTTGGAAGGTCCTTCCTACCCTCAAAATGACATGACCCCACTCACTTTCTTTTGAGCACTATGCTTGACAATATGTTCTCTGTGCTTTCATGTATCAACTCACTTTATTCTCACAACAAACCTTTCTACAAATGAGGAAATTAGTGTGGATAAATTAAGCCCTGTAAATATTGACCAAGGTTTGACAATTTAAAAACAAATTTGTTACATTTAACTATTAACAAGTCTGAATTTATTTTGGCTAGAGGTTAGAGTGTAGTTTTATTGAAAAATCGAGAAAATATTTTTAAATTAATGATGTGAACTACAACTTTTATCATATAACAACTTTTATTTAAAATAATGATTTTTATTCCTTTATACATATGTATACTAATTACAATTTACTAATTAAATCGAATGTTTCAAGCCCACCTATAAGCCGCAGGTGGTTTGCTACTTGTTAATCAGGACCTCATATGCAGGGCCAGGTGGTTTGCTACTTGCTAATCAGGACCTCATATGCAGGGCCAGGTGGTTTGCTACTTGCTAATCAGGACCTCATATGCAGCGCACTTCCAGCCCATTGTCAGGAGACTACATAGTTGTCTGCACTCTGCAAGTGTGGATCATGATAGTTCTTCCAGAACGTTAGTGGGCAAATCACTGTTACAGCTGCGGGGAGCTACAGAGAACATACAGATTTTGCCAGCAAATGCTTCCAAATGGCGTGGGACCAAAACACAGAGAAGAGGGGAAGGGTGCACATCATTACACATAGCCAGGACCGGGGTGTTGAAAGAAGGAAAGAAACATTGACCTCTTTAGTACAGAAATGATGCTGCCAAAAGAAGAAAAAAATCCTTTAACACAGAGAGAAAAAGATATTATCACAAAATGAGCAGAAAATTAAAAAAAAATAAAAAGAGAAAGTGGGAAAGTTTAATGACCTTAAAGGAAGTACAAAGAGAAATAGCTCACAGACAGAAAGGGTGCCAGGCCTGGTGAGAAGACACAACCAGAGAGACCTGTAACAGGAATAAAGCTAAGCCGAAGAGAAAGGAAGTCTGTCCTCTGTTGAGTGCAAACTGTCAACTTCCCAACTCTACTCTGAAACATCGGTCTGCAGCCTTATGCTAGTGAAGGAGCCACCGTTACCAACACGAAGCAACAGAAATGAGCAGCCTCTGAGTGATGAGGGCCAGGGGCCAGGCTCCGTGAGAGTCACAGGTGTGGCCTGGGGCAAGCTGTTCCAATTGCTCTGTGCCCCTTTCCTAATGTGTCAAATGCAAGGCTGAGGAACTTCACATGTGCCCAGGAAGCACGGTGCTCCGAGACACTCATGGGGCTGCGCTATACACACAGACAAAAGAGGAGGGAGTCAGGGACCCAGCTGGGCCAAAGAGGACTTTGGGGAATCATTAATTAAAATCTCTATCTTGGGCACAGTTTGAAATTTTCATGACAAATGAAAAGGAGGCAAGTAAAGAAGTTCATAAGCTGTTTATGGTTCTTAACATCTTACATTTTGCTTCAAACTTATAAAATGGAATTTGTTTCACTTCAAAGCAGTGAACTATGATCACTATTGTAAATAACGATCTCCAGGTGTTTTTTGGTTCCCTAAATGAAGTGAAATGGAGGTTTCTCTTGCTCCAGAAACCACCCTGCTGTCCTGCCTGTGGCCTCCAAGGGTTGCCCTTTAGATCTCTGGTGAGCCATCCCCACATCAGCAGAGCCTTCTGCCTCCCAGTCTAAGTCAGAATCTTCCTGTGTGGCTGCCCTGCCTTGCAAACAGCCAGACTTCTCCTCTATGTCTCCGATAGCCCCCAGTTCCATCCACATAGCAAGGGACTACACAGAGGCATGAAGCAATGAGTGGATGAATGGCTGATCACTGTGAAAGCACACGTGTAAGAAACCTTTATTGCAATTGTTTGTTAATAAAGGCAGATCTTTCAACTGGAGGTTGTCAAAAAGAGGCAGATCCCTTCAATGCAGTGGGGTAGAGGCAGGGAACTGCTATGTTTTAGCAAACCCTTGGTGATGTTTACACCCACTCGGGACAAAAAACATTAACCTAGAAGAGACGTGTCCACATTAGGCCCATAGAGACAGCGGGACTTTTATTTCTGCCTACTCATCAGGATTGTGAAGGAGGAGGAGGGTGGGCAGCCAAACCATGAGGCCCCACTGGTAGCAGAGGGAGGTGGCCACACGTGTGAGGAGCAAGCAACGCCCTGTGAACATGTGGTCCAGGCCATCCTGCTAATTTAGGTCTGTCCTCACACACAGATGCTTCGCATTTACAAGAACCCACCAAAGGCTGCAAGTATTGTCTGAGTGCCTGATCGACACTTCCACCCCTCCCCAATTTATGACCCCATGACTATGAGCATGTCCAATCAAATTGAGGGCCAAAAGTAGGAGGGAAAGCAGTGCCATGTCTTCTTGGAATCGTATTTTTGGATGAAAGTATAAGAGGTTGTCACGATGCTTTCTAATGAATTCTGAATTGCCTCTGTCCCAGCAATGTGCCACACCCAGGCAAAGGCCCTCACCAGGAAGCCCACTGAGAAGGGTTGCCTCTCCACCTCCTCCTTGGTGTCAGCCTCCATGGCTGCCATTGGCATGCCCATCTCAGATCAACCAGCACAGATGAAACCAAAGCAGACAGGCAGACATGCTTTTTAGTTCTCTTCCATTATTCAGTCCAATTTAGAAATGTATCCCCTTAACGGAATTCAATGTAGTGCACACTTCATAGGTTTTTAGAAGAGCTCAGCCTCTGTCTGAAGAATTGACAAGTCTATTTGCAGCCATGTCTCAGGGTTAGGAATGATTCTTCTCATTTAGGAGTGAATAGTATGTTGTTCTCTCTCCTTTATCTGCCCCACTTGGACTTTTCCATTGCAGGAGGAGGGCTTGGGAGGTAGAAAAGCAAGCATCGTAGGTGGGCACATTTTTGGTTATGCTTCTTGAGATGGTAAGCAGTGTCCAGCCACCTCACACTGAAAGCTCACATTCACCAGAATCACATGGGACATGAAGATCCTCTCATCATTCCTGCAAGTCATACCTTTTACTATTCACTAATTAGAAAAAAGTAACATATTTGTCTCTCCCCACTTCAATATACATACTGTTTCACATTTAAGGGATAAATATATGTCCATACTTACTACAAATCCACAGAAAAATAGGCAGAATAGGGACTTCAAATGACTAATACACATTTGAAAATATGCTTAACCTTCTTCATTAATAATCCGGGAAATACAAGATTTGAAACTGCATGCAATTTTCCTTGCGTTAGAATTGCAAGGATTGAAAAGACTGGGGGTCTCCTCTCTCAGCTTTGGAGCCCCCCTCCCTCTGTCTCTGTACAGGAAAGCTTCTTCCTTTCTTCCTTCTTTCCTTTCTTCTTCCTTCCTTCTTGCCTGTTAAACTCTCTGCTCCTTAAAACAAAAAACAAAAAACAAAACAAAAAAGACCAACTCTCTCAACTCTCTCCAGCGTGGGGGTATAGTGGGGGATGGGCATGCCCATGCATCCTCTTTATCTATAGAAGACAGATGTAATATGGACCTACTGCTTCATACACCTCAGGGTGTTTTTATTGCATTTTACGATGGTTGTTGTGTCATTCTTCTTGCCTGCAGAACTATTCCCTCCTGGACATGAGGCCACCACCACCTGCAATGATCACTTTAAACAATTCCGTTTACTGGCAGGAATTTGAAGATACCTGTGTCTATGAGTGTCTGGATGGCAAAGACTGTCAGAGCTTCTTCTGCTGCTATGAAGAATGTAAATCAGGATCCTGGAGAAAAGGGCGTATTCACATAGACATCTTGGAGCTGGATTCGTACTCCCGGGTCTTTTTCCCCACGTCCTTCCTGCTCTTTAACCTGGTCTACTGGGTCGGATACTTGTATCTCTAAGTGTTGCTCAGAATGAAGAGTGAAAACCATTTGGTACATACTCGACCTTCCGTCGCCCCCAGACCAGTAGTGACCAATCGGGAGTAGCAAGGAAGGACACTGCTCAGTGTATCTTGTTATAAATGACCTTTCAGCAACACAGGAAGTACCCGGCAAAGGTTTCTATTATGTATTTTACACACACACATACATACATACACACACACACATGCTAATTGAGTTTTAAAGTAATATTCTTGCTAATCCCTACCGAATTGTAGCTTGGTGTTGTTTCTGGATGGTTTTTGGATGTTGGAAGCAGCTGCTGATTACCCTTGCAAAGAAATCTGTAAAATGTGCAAGTGAATTCTGAGATGCTCTCAGGCCCGTAGTCCTTCTGTATCTTTCCTTCACAGCCCTGGGTGTAGTAGCACTCACAATTGTTGAATCACCCCTGGCTGAGACCCACTCCTGCTGGCTCAGCCTGGGCTCTCTGTGCTCCAGTGTGAACAGCAGTGGGTTCCAACCCCAGTCTCCTTTCTCTGTGGCCTGTCTGGCTCCAGCACCATCGTCACTAGCTGGCACCCCTTTACCTAATAACCTCGTTCTAGGCCTGGGGAGAGTGCACTCGCATTGTCTACAGTTTCCATTGGAGGAGAAAATAAGATTTTCAAAATGCTCATGTTGTTGGGGTCAAAGATGATTATCTCTGAACATCAGAAGGTTATTACTTTATTCCAACTTACTGAGAGTCACCAATATTTGAACTTTGGGTTCTTGGACTAGTTCAACAACATTTCACCATAAGAGCTGTTTTTTACTAGACCAAGGCTCAACCCCAGAGTATGTGTCCAGCTTATGTTATTATGGGTTCAGTAATTGTCTTCATTTTGGAAAGAAAGGTATACAGTGAACACAACCTGTTATCTTTCACACCAGAGTGTGAAAGACATGTAGGTAAAATTTTATTTTTATTTTTATTTTATTTTTTTGAGACAGAGTCACGCTCTGTCACCTGGCCAGGCTGGAGTGCAGTGGCACGATCCCAGCTCACTGCAACCTCTGCCTCCCATGTTCAAGCGATTCTCCTGCCTCAGCTTCCTGAGTGGCTGGGACTACAGGCGTGCGCTACCACACCCGGCTAATTTTTTTATTTTATTTTATTTTTTAGTAGAGTCGGGGTTTCACCATGTTGGCCTGGCTGGTCTCGAACTCCTGACCTCAGGTGATCTGCCCGCCTCAGCCTCCCAAAGTGCTAGGATTACAGGCATGAGCCACCATGCCCAGCCAAAATTTAAAAAAAGAAAATTAGCGAATATTAATTTTCAACTCAAACCAACTTTAGATGCAAAAAAATGGGCAATGGTGATCATCAAGTACGTATTTTGATGAACAAGATTATTTTATACTTTGAAATTTGGATACATAGCAAAATCCCAAAGAAAAAATATCCCCCCAAATCAATACTCTTTTGATATTTTTATAACACAAAACCAACTTGCTTCTTGCTGTTAGTTCTTTGTTATAACTGGATGCCAGTGTGAACTGCAGAAGACTGTTTTGAAACTTCTCACCAATAGGCAAAACACAAGTCCTACCAGTTAGTTAATAATGCTTTGGCATTATTAAAATTTGGAAACAGAATCTCTGTGCTTCTCATCCTTCTCACACAGAAAACCGAATTCATTTCACCTAGAAACCATAATTTTAAAAATTGTCTATTGTGCATACCATAATTACTCAGAAAAGTAAAATATTTTGCAGAGAAAGTATAGAAAAGTATCAATTTCACAATATTTCCTGGATGTATGCCAGACACAGAAGAGGATGGGCACAGAAGAGGCCAGAAAAAGTGAAATTAGATTCATCTGCTTATTCCTATTAAGATTGTTGCATATTAAATGGATGCAAAGATATCGATATATGATGACTGAATTTCCAAAGATAGAGTCTATACAGCGTGAGACATTCAAACCCATTGTTTCTCTCCCTGTCAACTCTCTGTCTTTTGATTTGGTAGTTGCTACATAAGCCACAAGCCAATTGGCTTCAATTTAGCAAATTCGGTTTTAAAAATAAAAGAATATTTGTGGAGAAACAGGTTGAAAATATCGTCTTAGATGCAATGTCTCCTCTATTGGAGAATTTCACACTCTGGTACTCTAGTTCTGTCTGTCATGCATAAGCAACCCCCAGCCTTGGCAGAGGTATTCTGCAGGGACCCTGACCAAAGGAATCCAGGTCACACCACAGCACTGAGTGCCAAGGGAAGGTGGCCCAAGGGCAGTCTTAAGACACAATGTCCAACCTTATGAATGTGTAATTTCTAACAAGCTGAAGAACTGCAACCTGCTACATTGTAAAAGAAGTTCTGGAGAGAACTGAATTTTCTAGAAAAATTCTTATTGAGAGGAAAATAACCTAAAACAACTTTTTATAACATGGATTTGTTCAATTTTACCTTAAAAGAATTTTACTGATGCCTTGTGTTTCAAAACCACTCAACATTTGGATATTGTTAGCAACCCTCCTGAAATTTTACATGTAGGATAAATACACCAATAACCTCAGTTTTCTGAATCCAGCCATTCTCTTTTTCCCAACCTCAGCAGCCCTCCTGATCAAAACAGACGAGTTCAGCACTCCTTTTCTAGGAAGGAGAACCTTCATCTCAAGAAAGTCCAATGGATTTCACTAACTGAGCATCATAGTGTGGATTCCTGCATATACAGCAGGCTACCCACTAGGGGATCTGAATAAAAAGAGCTAAAGCACCCCCTAAGAGCATGTCATGCCAGGTTCTCTGCAGGCTTGCATGATTCAAGTTCTCCATATCAGTCTCAACTCCTGAGATGAGCCTTTTCAGTCCACAATGAGGGAGAGATGCATGTGCCTTGGTGAGGTGCAGAGCTCAGGGGCTTTTTAATCATGTACGTGTTTACTGTCCAGAGGAAGGAGAGGAGCAGTGTGGGGAGAGTGGGAGGGAAGTACACTTTCTTTCACTAAAGACTGTCTTTGCCAGGATGCCTGATCAGGAGGGACGTGTGTGGGCACAAGGTGCAAGGCTGTTCCGCACAGCTAAGCCCCAGCTTGCTTTGCATGCAGAATTGGGAAATATTTGGGGTGGAAGTTGTCTGAGTGATCTGCATTCCAAAGGTGCTACTGTGTTCCTCACTTTCAGAAATACTCTAAGTTGAGGAGATGACAGTTCTGTATTTTGACATGGAATCCAAATTTCTGACCACTGTGGATCACACTTAAAACTGTGACTGTCTTTTAAGCTGCATACTGGGTGGGGGAAAAGCAAAGAAAAGGCATTTCACATTAATGGAATTGGAGAAAAATGTCTCTTCAGAGCCTAGAAAGCTTCAGCTTCTGCAAAGTCCCAACACCACCTACCAGAACAGAGACTCCCTACATACCAGACAGAGAAGGACAAAGTTAGTATAATTTACTCTGGACCCAGCCAATACTGCCCCCAATTTACCCAAAATATGCCTTAAAATGAAACAGAAAGCTCAAATAATACACATCTTTTAAGATTTTTCCATTTCCTGCAGTCAGCTATATTTCATGCCTAGTTTTATTTATCTTTTGTGAATGGATGGAAATAGGATTTCATTTCTTTATGTGCCAAACAGTCTTACCCTTAATTTTACATCAAATCAATTAAGTACAAAAGTTTTGCAGGCTCTTTGACTGAGAAAATGCTTGTCCTCAAGAGCAAAGCATTTTCACTCTATATAAGGGAAATTGGGGCCAATCTAAAATGTCAGCAACACAGCCCTGATGGGGATGAGTGTCTCTATAGAAACTTCACATCAAATCATTTTACCTGGTGATAGCTTGCTGCAGTAAGTTTGCAGGCATGTTGCTTCATTGTTCTGCAATATAACCACACTCTGGAAGCAACAGGAGAGGGGCCGGTAACCCCCTCTGCATTGACTCCAGCTCCCCACAACTAGGAAGCAATGAGCCACTCTATCTAAAGGGCTAGAACACAAAACAGGCAAAACCTCTTCTTCCTTCATCATTTTTATCTCAGCTGCCAAAATGGAAATTTTCTGTGATTTCCTTTGAGACTTGAAGAATTATACCTGGTCTCCAACCATTATTCTTATCACCGTATCAGTTCAGTGCTCTCAAGGCACAAAGCGCTTTGAATTCACTCCATGATCTTACAACTCTTTTAGAGTGCTTTTCCTGAGTGATTTTAAACCCTACCCATAAGAAATTTCATCTGCAATTTCTGTAAAAAAAAAAAAAAGAATCGCTTGAGATCCACATAATCTGATGTAAATATACATTGAAACATTAAGTTCTATTTGTACTGAAACACTGTCCACCTTAGACTTTAGAACACTATCATTTAACAGATATTCAGAAAGGTTCTGGAAATAAGGGGAAAAGAACCAGATTACGAATACATTGAAAGTGTTAAATTTACAATATTCTGCTGAGCCCCCTTCAAATTTCCCAAAATTGAGAAAGTGCGTAATCTGTACCTATTTTTTTTCTCAAATTGTCCTGGAGAAAAACATTCGGGTTCAGAGAGTTTAGCAGTGCCTCTATGTTTGTGTTCTCTGTATAATCACATCAAAGAACCAACAAATAATACTTCAGGATAAATGACACCTGCATCGCTGATCCCTTGTTGACTTATCTTTTATTATAAAAATAGATCTCTATCATTATAGGGAGAAAATGTGTGTGTTTTGAGATGATCGGGTAAGAACTCAGCCATTCAGTATTTCTGGAAGAATAAAAACTTGGCTTTCTTTTTCTTAATGTCTAATAGTTTTGAAGACTAGAGATTAGGGCATTTCCATTCCTCCTTTTAAAATTTCTACTGATTACAAGCTAGCAATTTCAGGATATCAGCTTGATCTAGTTGTATTAAGGCCAAAAGGGAGACTTTCTTTATATTTATTTTTATTTATTTATTTAATTTATTTATTTATTTTGAGATGAAGTTTTACTCTTGTTGCCCAGGCTGGAGTGCAGTGGTGCAATCTCGGCTCACTGAGACCTCCACCTCTCGGGTTCAAGCAATTCTCTTGCCTCAGCTTCCCGAGTAGCTGGGATTACAGGCACCCGCCAGCACATCTGGCTAATTTTTTATATTTTTAGTAGAGATGGGCTTTCACCATGTTGGCCAGGCTGGTCTCGAACTCCTGACCTTCAGGTGATCCACCCGCCTTGGCCTCCCAAAGTGCTAGGATTACAGGCATGAGCCACTGCGCCCAGCCTATATTTACTTTTTTAATGCCACCTAGCTGAATAATGCTTTGGGTTTTACTGTTGTCAATAAAACTCCTTATACCTTTTATTGCCCTGCTTACTTATAAAAGCCAAATTTTAGACGAACTTAAATAAATCAGTGCTGAAAAACTAGTGGAACAATCAGTCACTGACAAGTTTTCAATGTTTTGAGTTAACCAAGTGGGCTTTTCAGATTAGGTTATACAAGAGCATGAGCTAGAAAATAATTAGGCAGACAAAACATATGTTCACACACACACACCACTTCCAAAAGAAACATGATTTGAATGTAGCATTCGGGTTATTGAGGTGAACGTAAATTGCTTTGCTTGAACAATCGAGATAATCACCTACTTTCACCACTTCACTTTTCACATTTGTAAACACACACAGGGTTTTTCCAGCCGGTGAGCAGGCTACACAATGTGAGGATGATAATGGTTCCTGCAGGGAAGCCAGAGCCTCTGTGTCTGCTGAACAGTTTAAATTGAACAGGTTGGAAAGAACATTGATTGCCAATAATTAAATCCCCCAGACTGAGCAGGTAGCTGCTACATTTTCTCTTCTCTTTTCTAGTTATTCAGGGTTCCTTGTTTGATTTTCATGAGAAAGGAACATTTACACTTCCTGTGAGGGGCTTAGACTCTGATTTCTCCCAGTTGCCTCGCTTACTGAAGTTCCATCCCGGTGAATGATGTGTATGTACCCAATACATCCAATTTGTATTTTCTTAAATATGTGTTTCTTAGGTATCTAAGGATACATGAGCGAGCCCACAGCACAATTATTGCAGTCCCCAAGATGTCAGTCTTCTCAAAATGACAACATTGTCACTAGCCACTTTTTAAAAAACAATTGAAATGTCCATTTGTTGTTAAACGTCTTTCCAATACATAGCAATGTGTAAAATAGACTCCCAAATCTTTGGGAAAGGAACCTGTGGACCCTGGAGCTAAGTTGTCACTTTAGGGACATGGTGATAATCAGGACTGATGCCAGTAAGTGGGAAGTTCATTATGGCAAGGCAGTGGGAAGGTGCCAGCATCCCCTTTCCACCTGAGATGGGCTGAATTTTCACCCGGAAGTCTGAAGCCTCTGGAAGGGCAGGTGGAATCGCCCCTGGCAAGGGCATGACCGTGCACAGGATTTTCCTTTTGGGTGGACTGGAGTTTTACAACTGGATTCATTAGCACGCATGTGTGGGAACATGTGCCTGTGCCCGCCCACAGCACTTTCTTGGAACTCAAAGCTGCTTCTCTAATCTAAGGTCTATTCGAAAGGATAGTGCTTGACTTTGAATTTATAAAAGATTATTGGAAACACCTTAAGTAGAAGTCCTAACCCACTGCCAGCTTCTAATTTTCAGGAGCAAATGATGACTGCTTTGATTTGGTTAGGCTTTCTTACAACAGGTTTTTATAAAATATTGTTTATATTTGTAACAGGAAGGATTTTCAATGTCAATTTTGTTAATGAGTGAAGACCCCCCACTGCACAGGGCAGCACTTCTGTCACTCTGATGGGGAGATCAGGGTACCCACTCCTCTATGTAGCCTTGGCAGACCCAGTCCACCCTGAGCCAGCCTGCCACGTCTGCTAGTCCATGCACCTCCGGGGTGGTCTTGGGAGCTACAGAGAAGAAAAAAAGAAAAAATTTTGCATTCTTAAGCAATTAAAGATTGCTTCCAATGTAATTAAAAAATAAGTAATGTGGCAAAAGATGCACATAACTTGCTCCCTCAAGTTCTAAATTATCACCAAATATGAAAGGTTTTTTTTTTTTTTTTTTTTTTTTTTTTTTGAGACGGAGTCTTGCTCTGTCGCCCAGGCTGGAGTGCAGTGGTGCAATCTCGGCTCACTGCAAGCTCCGCCTCCTGGGTTCACGCCATTCTCCTGCCTCAGGCTCCTGAGTAGCTGGGACTACAAGCACCTGCCACCACGCCCAGCTAATTTTTTCGTATTTTTTAGTAGAGACAGGGTTTCACCGTGGTCTCGATCTCCTGACCTTGTGATCCGCCCGCCTCAGCCTCCCAAAGTGCTGGGATTACAAGCGTGAGCCACCGTGCCTGGCAATATGAAAGGTTTTTAGGTGAAGTAAATGATGCTACATCATCACCATCATCACCCTCGTTGTCCTCTTCCATGTTGCTACTAGTACTCAGCTATTGATTCAACACAAAGGCTTAGAGCCTTTTCTGAACTATAACGAAATCAGAACTTACATTGTGGAAAAAGTGAAAAAGTTTCATTTGAGTTTAAACATTAAGTATACAGATCCCACTCCAAAATTTTGCTTGCCTAAAACATTTCCAGAACTGCTGTGTTCCCCAGCAGTCCTGCCTGCCCTGCCTCAATCAGAATTTCAAATTACTATTTAGAAGAACATTCCATTCAATTGTTGTTTGTTGATTGCTTTTTTTTTTCCATTTTTACCTTAGTCGGCTATTTTATTCCTTTTCGTAAAGATAACATTTGAATTGTCTGACAACTACCCTTTTTCACTAAAATACATGCATCTTTGGAAACTGCAAATTTTGTGAGCTCAAAAAGACAATCACTGTGCTTCTTATCATCTAATTTGAGTCTAGGCTTTGTTTCCCCCTAACTTATCCTGGCATTTTTACTTTGAATAGAAATAGTCACAGGCAAAATATATTCATGAAATGTATAGTGCTTACTATTATATGATCTCTGTTTAGAATAACTATTTTATTAAAACAGTCTAAAAGACACTGTCCATCATTCTTGACATTTGATATGGCTAATTTTGTGCTAGTGAACCAACTTTACCTGCTAACAAGTTTGTACAACTACACAACGTGTTTTCCTTTACGTGCAGCTCCTGTACTGAGCAAAAGGTTCGTTGTTTAGGAGTGAATTTTCTGTGAAAGCTTTGGGAGAGTAATTATTTTCAGGGATCAGACCTCTGTGTGGTTAGGAGCAAGAGGCCATCTTGTGTTTACATGCAGTGGTCTGTGTATTTGTGTCTGTACGTACAGTGGTAAAACTGAAACAACTTATTAATAATGTGTGTCACTCTACCCATCACCCCAAATTTAGCTGAAACAAGTAGAAAGGAGCGCAGTTTTCTAGCGATAGCGTATTAGCTTACTAAGCCTCTGGTTAGGATAAAAAGGAGCAAGGGAGAGGGAGAAAGAGAGGACAGAGGGAGAGAGAGAAAGTGGCAATCTGTACATTTCCTGACAAAGTGGGATCACGTTCTTTCCGAGAAAAGAAAAAGAAATCCAGCTTCACTACCTGATCAGGAGTCCCTCTGGCCTCCACACAAGCTTGCCTCCTTTGGAGAGCCCGTGAGCATCACTGTTGTGACCTGGGTGCACACCTGGGCGACTCCTTGATCATTCGTGCATTCTGGTCAAGTTGACCCGATAAGCCAAAAGTAGTTTTCAAGATTTAGATGGCAAACAGCCATCCCCACTCTTGTCTAGGAAGTCGTATTCGCAGGTCACAGGAAGGCGTCAGGTCGGGCTTGAAGCAGCCAGGGCGCGGGCAGGGTCCTCTCTCTGTGAAGCCTGTGTGGGAAGTGAAACTGTCAGGGGGGGTCCTGGGAGATGGCCCAGGCAGGAAGGGATGGAGAGAGGCGCGGACTGCTCTCTGTTCCCATGGAATCCTTCCTGCCTGTGAAGCCATTGTCGTCCAGATGGGAGGTAGGCCTGGAGATTCCAGAATCTGACATTTTGGAATCATCTTATAGTGCACCGGTGTGGATGCGCTTGGCCCCGAGAGGGCCGCGCCCTGCCCCAGTGCGTGCGCCTCCCGCCCCAGCAGGGTCCCCGCCCTCACCAAGTGGCCTCCAGTAGCCCGTGTGTCCCTGTCCCTGTCGTCCCACGAGGGATTGGAGGCCCTGGCTCCGGGCGGTCCCGAGGTCCCGCCGCCCTCCTCCCCTCCGCAGAGGACGTGGCTCCCCGCTATCCGTGCGGCTCGTGGTGTCCTAGTGAAATGAGGGCGCACCGGCGCCCTACGTGCCTTGGCGACACGGGCGGCGCCGCGCCCCGCTTCGTGCGTCCCGTCCCCGCCGCGCCCTCAGCTGGGCCTCGTGGCTGGGCCGCCCTCTGTATTTGTATTTGGATTCCTACGTTTGTACTTCTAATACAAATAAATGCACATGTTGTCAGAAATACCTGAGCCGGAAGTGGACGTCTTTCTGGTTTGGGTGGCCTGGCCGACTGGGAGTGTGCGGGATGGGGTCAAGGGCGCTGTGTTGCACGGAGCCCTGATGCCCGCAGGGGTGTGACCCAACTGCCCCTCTCAGATGCTTACCTCTGGGAAGCCCAGCCCAGGGGCAGATTCTGCAAATGGGGGTCGGGGAGTGACTTTTCTCTGGCAGGAAGGGTACAAGTGGCTTTTCTAAGGGAAACGCCCTCCTCCACTCTTGCAAAACTCCATGAACAGAGACACCCAAGTCACCCTTGGAGAGCCGGACACTGCTCCAGCCAAGCCAGGTGGCAGGTGCCAGCCTCCAGGCCACACCTGCAGCTGGGGAGCGGATTAAATCGTGGGGGGAAGGGTTCTGGGACCCGCCATCAACGCATCTGGAAGCGGGGCTGGACACCCTGAAGTCCTAACAGTGGCTCCTGGAGAAGATGCCGCAGTCTCACGTTAAAGTAAGGGCACACTGTCACAGACAAACGGAAAATCGACGGTGACCACCACCACCGCAGACAGTACACATTAGAGAATTTTATGTACTGTCCTTTGGTCTATTTTTTTTTCTTTTTTTTTTTTTTTTGTTTTAGACGGAGTCTCCCTTTGTCGCCCAGGCTGGAGTGCACTGGCCCGATCTTGGCTCACTGCAACCTCCGCCTCCCTGGTTCAAGCAATTCTCTGCCTCAGCCTCCCCAGTAGCTGGGATTACAGGTGCCCGCCACCACACCCAGCTAATTTTTGTATTTTTGGTAGAGACGGGGTTTCACCATCTTGGCCAGGCTGCTCTTGAACTCCTGACCTCGTGATCCACCAGCCTCGGCCTCCCAAAGTGCTGGGATTACAGGCGTGAACCACCGCACCTGGCTGAAACACATTTTAATAAAAACAAACAATTCCAGGTCCCCTAGCTCACCCATGACTTCAACACAATCACCCCTCCGGGATGGGCACTGCACTTACACAAGGGGGTGGGGGTGGGGGGACTATGAGACATTTTTTGCAGCCTCTGGCTGATTCTGTGGGAGCCCTCAGCCCTAAAAGAGGATTTTCTGACATCGGGCCACTGGGAAGTATCTATTTTGGCGCTCGCAGCAATTCCTTCTTGGATTGCTTTAATCTGGGCTTGAACAACAGTGAACATTTTATGTTCATTCATTCCCTCCCCTTGCTAGAACCGCCACCTTCGCCCTGCTTTGTGACCAAAGCTGCAGGCCCTTCCAGAGGTACATTAAAACAACAGCTGATGCTTATTGAGGGTTGACCTCGTGCTAAGAACTTGGCACACACTGAATCATTCAGTCCTGAGAGTACTGTATAAAGAGGGTATTCGTCTTACCACAATTTTATTGATGAGAAAATGGAGACTTGCCCAATTTTCTAAACCTAGAAAAAAGCAGTAAAAGGACTGAAACGCTGGAAATGTAACTTCAAACACCTCGAGACTCCTGTGCTGAGCTGCTACACTCTGCCAGTGCATGTCTCCAAAACCTTGGGACTGTGGAGTGAACTTCGGAGAAAATTAATATGGCAGACATTCACTTTTTAGTTAATTTAAACCCACTTTTTTGGTGGGGGGGAAGATACAACTTTCTTTCTTTTTTTTTTTTTTTTGTGACAGAGTCTGGCTCTGTCGCCCAGGCTGGAGTGCAGTGGCGCAATCTCGGCTCACTGCAAGCTCCGCCTCCCGGGTTGATGCCATTCTCCTGCCCCAGCCTCCCGAGTAGCTGGGACTACAGGCGCCCACCACCACGCCCGGCTAATTTTTTATATTTTTAGTAGAGACGGGGTTTCACCGTGTTAACCAGGATGGTCTCGATCTCCTGACCTTGTGATCCGCCTGCCTCAGCCTCCCAAAGTGCTGGGACTACAGGCGTGAGCCACCACGCCCGGCCGGAAGATATCACTTTCAAAGTGATATCTTACAAATGTGCACAAATGGCACAATGAGGTCAGCTGTGTTTGTTCAGGACCCACAGAAATCAGCAAGCTCCTTTCAAGGAAAAGTCACACACAGAAGGCTCTCTGGCTGGGCTGCTTGATTTGTAAGTGAGGGATGGAGCGATCTCTTGCACAGAAGTAGAGCAGTGGAGACTGCAAATCATGCCAAGGGCCTGACTGTACTCATAGCCAGGTTGGAACTGAAACTGTGTCCCAAAGAGTTAAAGAAACCAGTAGCTAACAGAAATTCTTGAGCTTGCAGGGTGGCAGGTAAGAAAAGAAACAACCTGCTGAAACGCTCATGAGATAAAACTTTGCTGAAGTCCGTTGGAACCAATACGGCCAACTAGAGTCTGCACAGAATGAGGCTGGCGACACAACAGCCTCATTCCATCACGTTTCATACTAACTCCCCCCGGATGTGCACATGTGACCCACGGGGTAACATGAAGAGATAAATGCCCATGTCCAGGGACTTCTCAGACCTCCCCTTTCCTTCTACCAGTCACCTCCTAACCTCAGAAACCAGCTCCTGAAACATTCCTAGTAAAAATACTACCTTGAAGCCAGCACAGGGAGATAGATTTGAGCTTGATTTCCAAGGTACACTATTTCCAAGAACAGCACCATCCACCCATTATCGCAGGCCCTAAACAAGGTCACATCCATGCACAGCCTGGAAGGAGCACCCCAAGGTCTGTTCCCAGGAGGTGCACTGAAGAGGTTGCAATATTGTAATATCTGTATTGGCAAGAGCCTGGGGGCATACATGGGAATTTATTTTAAGGGTGTTAGAACCAGAAAGGACCAACTTTAAAGCTGGTGTGACTGCATTTATGTATAAGGGGATTAAACAACACTGGAACCTTGAAAACTAAAGCAAACTATCACAAGGACAGAAAACCAACACCACGTGTTCTCACTCATAGGTGGGAATTGAACAATGAGAACGCCTGGACACAGGGTGGGGAACATCACACACCCGGGCCTGTCGTGGGGTGGGGGGAGGGGGAGGGATAGCATTAGGAGATATACCTAATGTAAATGACGAGTTAATGCGTGCAGCACACCAACATGGCACATATATACGTATGTAACAAACCTGCACATTGTACACATGTACCCTGGAACTTAAAGTATAATAAAAAAAGAAAAAAAACCTCATCTTTGTTTTCAAGGTTTATGATGAACTGTTTGTTCAGGTAAAGTGACTGCTGAAACTTGGATTTCCAGTTGCCTACAGCCAAAGAAAATGAGGTGCCAGCCCCTCAGATACTCTGTAAGGGGAAAGGCTAAGTTTGTGGAAAACAGGGATGTCAGGGTGGGTTTCCCAAGTGCACCTCATTTGAACATAGGTGGGGGACTCAGGAGTATCCCCCACACCACCTAGAGTCTGAGGAAGGCATTCATGAGCAACCACCAAAGCTCTGTAGCAGGTTGCAGATGATGCCACCATGGGAGGTGCCACCGTGAACCTGGGATCTGTGGTTCCAGCAGGAATCATCAAACCTGGGAGTCGCAGGGCCAGGTGGTATGACCTGACCTTCAATGACTATAGTAAGCCCTAGGGACCGAGGAGAGCTCAGAGCGTGTTTACCCAGAGGCATGAACGCTGTAGCTCTGATGCAGCCCCATTCTCTAGGACACTAGCTATCTGCCTGGCTGCAGTTTCATTGCATTGAGCACTTTGCATCCTTGCTCTGGCGGTTAAGTGGTTCTTCCTCTTCAGAACAGATAAGTATTCCACGTGTAAATTTGCCTTTCCTGTCCACACAGCACAGGTATGTTTACAGAGGGCCTCTTCATTGCCATGGCAGACCACATAACATTGCCAGTTAAACCAGAATTTCGGGTGTTCTCATAGGTTTCTTAATGGCCTAGAAACACGTACTTTTACTGGAGGTGAATGTTTAAATAGCAATGTACAATCAACACAAAAATACACCCACAACTCTCCAGTCAGGTAAGTCATATTTTCTAATAGTGATGGCTGTAATCCACGGAGGACCAACAGAATGGAAATAAAAGGCCAAAGACGTACGTGTCAGAGGAGTTCCGGTGTTAACAAAGGGTGACTCATCAAAAAGAGAGCTGTCAAGGTTTCTGGCCACTCACTTGAATCTGACCTGTCACACCCACCACCTTCAACCACGCCACACAGATTTGAATAAAGCGTAAGTCTCCTCACCATATATACCCAAAAGGGAGCAGAAAACCACTGCAGGCGGGTGAAGTAGCAAACATGGGTATCAGCACCCAACTGCATACACCTGTTAAAAAGGTAAACCGAGGCACAATAATTTTAGAGTTTATTTGAGTGGGTAGTGTTTCATGAATCAGACAACTTCGAACCAGAAGTAGTTTGGCAGCCCCACTGAGGAACCCAAGGGAGAGGCTTTTGTGAGACCAACAGGAGGTAAATCAAATCAAGGAAATGTTTGATTAACTACAGTTACAAGATTGCCTTACTTAGTCTATCCCATTGGAAAGTTCCTAGTTATATAATTTGAGTTTGCTCCTTGTTAAGGTTTGAGCTTAAGTTTTTTTTTTAAACATTTATTTTAGAAACAGGGTCTCACTCTGTCACCCAGAATGGAGTGCAATGGCACCTTCTTAGCTCACTGCAGCCTCGAGATCCTGGGCTCAAGCCATCCTCCTGCATCAGCCTCCTGAGTTGCTGGGGCTACAGGTGTGCACCTGTAAAATTAGCACGGCCGGCTGATTTCTTTTGTTTTTATGTTTGTAGATATGAGGTCTCTCTGTGTTGCCCAGGCTGGTCCTGAGTTCCTGGCCTCCCAGCCTCAGCCTCCAAAACTGCTGGAATTACAGAGACAAACCACTACACTCGGCCAGATTCCTTTTTTCTTTAATACAGGCATTTACGAGAATTAGCCCAAGTTAAGTTTTCCTTGTGTTTTTGAAATCAAGCAGGGTTAGGGTCACATATGAGGCCTGACCTAATTTGTCCACTCAAGGATTTTTCAGGCCTGGTTTTCATTTTATTTTACTTCAACACACCAGGCCCAACAAGAAGCAGTATTAGGCATTTTTAAAGCAAAATGCAAAAATGTTCAAATTACTTGGTGATGGAAAGTTAAATTTTAAGAGTTTAACTCTGGCGGAGTAGTGGCTCATGCCTGTAATCCCAGCACTTCGGGAGGCTGAGGCGGGCAGATCACGAAGTCAGGAGTTCAAGACCAGCCTGAGCAACATGGTGAAACCTCGACTCTACCAAAAATGCAAAAATTAGCCGGGCATGGTGGTGTGCACCTGTAATCCCAGCTACTCGGGAGGCTGAGACAGGAGAATCACTTGAACCCAGGAGGTGGAGGTTGCAATGAGGCAAGATCACGCTACTGCACTCCAGCCTGGGCGACAGAGCAAGACTCTGTCTCAAAAAAAAATAAAAATAAAAATAAATTTAAAAGAAAACTTTACTCCTACAGATTTTTTTCCAAAGGGGAAAAATAACTGAATAAACCAAACAAGAGAGAAAATTCAAACCTGAGGGGAATAATAATTTTTCTGTAAAAGAAAAGCCCTTTTAAAAACAAAAAGTTTAAAAAGCTAGTCATTTTCAATCCATTTTTTCCTTCCATTACACAGCCATTGTGCCTAATCCCTGATTTCCAAAACGTAGTTGCTGAAAAGCATGACACCTGCAGCTAAAGTTAGGATCCTAAGCGCCTCTAAGAAGAGAGTCTGATTTGTTAGATCTGGAGCAGGACCCAAGAACATGCACTCGGGAACCATGGGCCTAACTGGACTGGGAGGAAGTGAAGAGGGAGCCAAAGGGAGGTATGAATCTGAGTGAATCTCCAAGCTCCTCCCCTTTAAATGAGGGTACACATCAATCAACTAGATAGGTAATTGAGAAAGCATCTTGAAATTAGATTGAAATAAGAAGTGTTCTTGGTAAGCAATATAATCCTGAAATTCAGCAGTCTAGCCTTGCAGGCTGTATTGGCCAGGGTAGGCTAATACAACAAATAATCTCTGAAATCTCAGGGGTTTCACATCATCCAGTTTTCTCACCTCACAGTCAGGAACTTATCAGCAGACAGCCCCGGCCCCACCCACCATGCAGACACTCAGGTTTCCCTTTCTTTGCCGTGTCCAGCAGATGGGGAAGGGAGGACGAGAGGGTTCCTTGTGGAAGCAGTGTGTGGGCTAGGCCTGAAAAGGCAACTTTTCATCAGCCAGAACCGAGGAGGCTGTGGCCACAGTCACTCCTGGCTCACTGGAGAGGAGGCTGGAAAACGGCATCCCCAGGAAGAAGAGAACATGGATTTTGGTGAGCGAAGGCCCCTGCCATGTAGGTACACAGAATTAAAGGGTGAAGCTGTGCAATTCAAATGTCAGAAGGCAATATCAGAAATCGCTGTAGATCAAATGCACACTGCCTGGTCTGTGGGGGACCCGCAGCATCACAGTGCCTGACATTGGAAATGCAGAATGGGCCCATCCAGACGCACTGAAGTTGATCGACATTTGCAGATACATTAAAATGTAAGAGGCACTGCTTGTGCCAATTTAAAATTGTCTTCAAATAGTTTAGTCTTAGGGTAACTTTCAAGGTCAGTGGAAATTAAAAGACTCCAATTTGATTAAAATTTGCCAGACATTTCCATGCATGTCACCTCAAATTTAACAGTGATTAAAATAATGATTTCATAGCATGATAACACATTTCAAATTCAGATCCCCTACTTCCTGTATATATCTCAAGTTCCAAGTCCTAAGAACTATCTTGAAAATTCTGTAAGCACACAAGGAATACGTAAACCTCAGAATGCATATAAGACAGCCCTGTTTACAGATAGTTGAGGCTGAGATGAAATTCAGATCAAACTCGGCACTTGCATCACCTGCACCAATACATTAGGAAGCCCAGGCAGTAACTGTTACATTGATGATTGATTGGGTAAAAGTCCAGGGTTACTAAGAGATCTGAGCGCCTGTGAGTGTGGGCCTAATGTGATCTTCATTCACAAACCAAGCTCTGTTAGGCAGCATTGGCAGGATTGAGGATCCACATTATTTCTCTAGGGAAAACCTTTCCATCTGTCAAACAATGAGCTCGCTGACAAACTCACTGCCACCGAATCCACCAGACACAGAACATCTTGTGCTCCACACGAGAGGCATGGGGGAAAATTATCCCAGAAGATAAACAGAAGGGTGTTCTGGAACTTCAAATATCTTCCCCAGAGCAGGTTGCTTTTTGCCTTATTTCTAAATTATCCACCAAACATATTCTCTAGAAAAAACAAAATTTCATACCTTGGTTATTGTAATTCTCCCTTAAAAACAAATGGGATAGAAAGAAGTCCCACACGGCCAGAGCACAAGTAGGTGCAACAGATAATAAACTCTTCCAGGCTTAAGACCCATATCAGCGGAATCAGTTTTATGATTCTCAGTGCCTCCTTTCCTACTCGTTTTATTTGTGAACCATCAGGAAAGTAAACACATAAGGAGGAAAAAAAAAATGGAAATTCATATTAAAACTCAACCCAGCTAGGGCTAATAACACACACCATGACCCCAGGACAAGGGCGCTCAGGGCCTCAATAAAGCTAAGGTCTTTGATGTGGGGATGTCAGGTATGTCTCTGAGCTCTCGAAAATCTTGAGCAAAAATCATATTGCATTTAGAACACATCTGACCTGCACTGTTATGAGCCCAAACTTGTCACTGGTTCACGGGTGCTCCATGGGTAATGAGAAACAGACTAGCTGATCTCATTCCAAACCTCCTGCAAGCTAGGTGCAAAGAGGCATGTAAATATTAACCATTTCACCTAAAAACATCATTCAGTGTTTTTTATTTGCTGGGGGAAGTTCCTGTAGAATACTTTTATAATGGATATTATACATTGGTGAAATTTTGGCTTCACTCTGTACAAATGAGATTAGGATTTCTCTAATAAATGAAGAGGCATACAGATATTTAGGCTGGCCATGGTGGCTTACAGCTATAATCTCAGCACTTTGGGAGGTCAAGAGGGGAGAATCGTTTGAGGTCAGGAGTTCAAGACCAGCCTGGGCAACATAGGGAGAACCTGTCTCTACAAAAATAAAAATAAAAAAGTTAGCCAGACGTGGTGGTGCACACCTATAGTCCCAGCTGCTCAGGAGGCTGAGGCAAGAGGCTCACTTGAGCACAGAAGTTTGAGGCTGTAGTGAGCTAAGAAGGTACCAGTGCTCTCTAGCTTGGGCCACAAAGCAAGGCTCCGTCTCTAAAATATAAATAAATAATATATTTAGACATATGTAAGAGAAGAGAAAGATGCTGAGAGCTGAGAGTTCCATACTTTGCAAACTGTGTGGGGAGCATCAGGGAATTGCACCAGCGGCTGCCTCTGCCTGAGGAGCTCTGCTAAGGATTTAATGGATACGCTCCTTTATAGGATAGGAAAACTGAACAGAGAAGGGTGGCGAACCGTGAATGCTATTTAAGTTGGCCTCTCTGTCCTTCTGTCAATGTGATGAACGGGCATGGTAACGGAGAAACCCTGGATGACAAGAGGTAACGCACATTGGGTCAACAGGACAGGGCCTCACACACAGAAAGCATGCCATGCACGTTGGACACCGCTGTTACTGCCCTGCCATTGTTGATTGACAGGGCTAGGCAGCGTTCCAGAGGAAATACACCTTCCCTGGGAGTGTGACTCTGGGGCGTGTACCTGATACCTTTGGTACTTTTCTTGGTTCTTTTTACTTTTCTCGGTTCTTTTTACTTTTCTCTCCAAATGTAAAGATTGGCTGTAGCAAACTCAGACACTAGGTAAAATATACTAGGCACAGAGTTTGGAAATACCAAATTCCTTCACTCATGAAATATTCTATGGAGTTGTCTCATGAAAAAAACACACATGCACACACATACATATGGGTGCACACACACGTGTACACACACATACACCAGCCTTAAGAAGAATTTTTCCTTCTTTTTGCTTTTCACTTGATGACTGAGTGGTGGAATTTAAACACTGAGGACACCTCAGAACTGCAAAAGAACTGTGGACACATAGTGACTCCATCCAAACCTCTGCACGAAACCATTTCACCAAACACCAGCATGGCTTTTAGCAGCATGAGGCTATGTCCTTGGGATGTTCACAGCCCCCCCTTAAAATACCTGCAAGTGAAAACTCAATGCTTCCAGCATTTATTTGTCCCAACAAAATTTAGTATTTGTTCCAACCAAAACCTAGTGATATGCAGAGAGGCCCCTAAACCTCACCATAGGGCAGTTACTTTAGAAAGGTTGCAATTATACATTCTTCATCTGCCCTTGAGAATGTAAATCTTCTATCACCCAGAACTGTCTCCACAAGGACCTGGAAGACATCTATTTGAAATGGCAACTTCCAAGGAAATCCCTTTGCCCTGGCTTTGCTCCCAGTCACCAGGGGAAAGGACGGCCTGACAGCTGAGTCGGGGAGAGGACGGCCCTCCCTCTAACCTGTCAGGAAGATAGGAGGAGTTTGCGTCTCCTCCAGATGAGCCCCAATTAGCATGCCCAGGTGGCCTAGACACATGGACCAACCCTCCTTAACACCCTCAGTACCTTTCCCTGAGTACAGCCTTTATGTAGATAATGCCAGTTATGGGAAGGCAGGGCCTGGGACTCTAGCAAGTAGCCACTGATGGATGAATGAATGTACCGATATGGTTTGGATCTGTGTCCCCACCAAATTCTCATGTCACATTGTAATCCCCAGGGCTGGAGATGAGACAGGTGGGAGGTGATTGGATCATGGGGGCAGAGTTCTTATGAGAGGGTTAGCACCATCTCCTAGGTGCTGTTCTCGTGACCGTGACTGAGTGACTTTTCATGAGATCTGCTTGTTTAAAAGTGTGCAGCACCAGCCGCCTCTCTCTCTCTCTTCCTCCTGCTCCAGCCATGCGAAGTGCTGGCTCCCTCTTCATCTTTTACCAAGACTGTCAGTTTCCCAAGGCTTCCCCAGAAACAGAAGCCATGATGCTTCCTGCACAGCCTGCAGAACTGTGAGCCAGTTAAACCCCTTTTCCTTATAAATTACCCAGTCTCGGGCATTTCTTTATAGCAATGCAAGAATGGACTAATACATATGTCAATCAGTATTGCTTGTTGCCCCAGATCCCAGCCTGTAGGCCTGGAGTGAAACCTCACATTTATAGGGAAGGTCCCTTGACCTTTTCTCATCACAGGTGCCCAGGCTGGGCTAAGTTCTTATTACAAGTCCTCCACACCACCGTTCCCCTTCCATGGAAGCCATTCATTCATAATTACATGTTGTTGTTTATTTCCCCCATAAGACTGTTGGTGCTGTTCCCTGACTTAAAAATATGCATGCAGGCCAGAGAATAGTTCAATAGTTCCAGGAAAAAAATTGAAGCAACATATGGGTGAACCCTACCTTTGAGAAAGTCAGTTTTTATAAGACTGTGAGATAATAATAAGCAACCTATTTGTAGTCTTTGCTTTTTAAAATGCTTCCCTATACACCATGGTCATAGTAGAGATATTCACAATAACCAAAAGGTAGAACAATCCAAGTGTCCATCAGTGAATGAATGGTTGAACAAGATGTGGTATATATATATACAGTGGAATCGGATTCAGCTGCCAAGAGGAAGGAAATTCTGACATGTGCTACTACATGGATGAAACTTGAAAACGTGATGCTAAGTGAAAGAATCCAGTTATGAAAGGGCTATTCCTGTAGGATTCCACTTATGTGAAGTCCCTAGAGTGGCCCAATTCATAGAGAGAGAAAGTAGCATTCAGATTACCAGGGGCTGGGGAGTTAGCGATTAATGGGTACAGAGTTTTTGTTTTGCAAGATGAAAAGAGTTATGGAGATCAGCTGCACAACAATGTCAACACTACTGAACTGTACACTTATAGATGGTTAAGATGGTACATTTTAGGCTTTGTATATTTTACCATGATTTTTTAAAGACCAAAATAAATAAGTAAATAAAATGTTTCCCTGCATTAGCTGATTTGTACCATGCACCAACTTGGATAGGTTAGGAAGCAGCAACAAAAGATCCTCTCTCCTACTCAGGCAGCTCTCCCAGTCAGGCCCACCTCGGCCTCTGTACATGTCCACACGTGGGAACACCTCTGCCGCCACCGGCCATACTGCTTCTGTGCTGGGACCAAGGAAAAGCAGGGTTGTTTCATAGACATCACTGACTCCTCAGGACCTCTCACAGTACAGGTACAGGTCTGGCTCTGCATAAATGTGTGCTGAATAAGTGATGGATCCCAATGTTATGCATGGGGCAACTCAGCCAAGGAAGGCTCAGCGGCTTACCTGAGCCTGCTCAGCTAGTCAGAGGGTCAGAGCTCACACCTCTTTTCTTTGCCTCCAAAATATAAACTAGATAAATCAAGGAGAAAAAATTATGCTCGTACAGATGGAGCTCATGGCACTTCCTAATACTTGTCCAAGTTTTTTACACAAGCTTCAGGAGTGTATTAAAAATACATCATCTAATTCAAGAAAAATGAGAATGAAAATTAATATTCCTACCTAGTTTGAGGTATGAAAAGGTAGTACCCCCTGTATTATTTATATCATTCTTTAATATCTCTCAGTTTTGATTCTGAGAGATCAAATTGTCATCCCCCAGACAGTGATGGGAACAACCCCAGGCAACTGGTCCCCTGAAATCACCCTCAAGACTCATAAAGCCAAGGGCCTCCAGCAGCTGTGTGTGAATCATGCCAGCACTGCAGCAACCTTACATGAGGTGCACTGCTTTAACCTCCAAGACTCAATTCACAGAGACCACCTAGAACGCAGAAGACTGGCAGGAGCCCCCCTAGAAAACATGTGCAGCTCTCCTCTGTGAGCACACCGAGGAGGTGGGACAGCTCTGCACGCCAGAGCTGTCCAGCCTGACTGCAGGTCTGAGAGAATGCGCTAGAGAGATGCTTCAGGGATGAAAAGGAAGACAGTTCACTGCACCAGAGGCCCTGAGACCACAGCCATCCTCCTTGTGGCAGGATCCCAGGAGCAGCACCTGGCATATCCGCAGCACCCAGTACCTTGAGTGAGTAGAAGCTTGAGTGGATGAGTCCATCAAGATCAAAGCCTCTGATCTGGACTTCCTGCTTCTTCCCAACAACTGCACCTATACACTTTTGGAAGCAAGACTCAAGGCTGGAGAGCACTGTTTTCTGTGGAAATGGGGAATGTTCTTTTTCAAAGGTGTCCCTTAGGTACATCCAATAAACACATGCACAGCAGTCCTAGACGGATGCTACTTAAGAGAATGGAGTCTTTATGAAGAAGGCTTAGGAGAAAGGCAAAGTGGACATAAAACTGATTTTGTGGGTCTTATTTGCAGGAGAAAAGGATCTGGGGAGTCCGGTTATTTTCCTAGTGTACTGGCTGTTCCACATACCCCGGAAATGGGGGAATGACACATCTGCCAGCTCTCCCCGTTTGCTCTTGCCCTGACCTGGAGGCAGGTGTGCAAAGCAGAGCAGGTGTGAGTGGACAACGTGCACCCTCTTGTCTTCAACTATGATAACTCTACTCACAGAGAAGCCATTGGCGGCCTCTTCTGACTGATCCTGAAGGATGGAGACCTCAAAATTCAGCTTAAGCCACTAAGTATAATTTGTATTTTAGAAATAATTCGTCTAAGACTTGTGACTAACAATCCTCCCTCGAGATCTCTTATTGGGTCCCCTGAAGCCCCTGAATGTCACCAGAGCTGCCTGGAGGACCCTAGGAATAGTCACAAGTGTCACTCGCCTCTTGCCCTCAGCCTCAGCCTTTCTCAGAAAACTTAGGTAAATAGGGAGGCTCAGTAAATGACACAGGATGAAAAATGGCTATTACTTCTGAGTCTTCTGAAAGTAGAAGATGCCACATCCAATGTGTCAAGACATTTCTATCCTAGCTGCTGGGCCTGAATACCATCCTACCACAAAATACATGACATCCACACTCCCAAAGCCTTCCCAAAATACTTCACAGGGAAGGGAGTAAACGGCACTGCACACTAATGTTAAGTATACTGCATACACTCTGGCTCTTACTACTAATATAACAAAGGAAGAGTATGCATGAAGCTTTATTTGTACCCAAAAGTATTCATTTTATAAATGCTTTATTGTATTTTAGATGCAGTGGAGTACATGTGCATGTTTGTTACGTGGGTATACTGTGAAGTGGTGGGGATTAGCCTTCGAGTATAGCCATTATCTAACTAGTAAACATTGTACCTGATCGGCAATTTCTCAGCCCCTGACCTCCTCCCGCCTCCCTGCTTCTGAAGTCCCCAGTGTCTATTCTTTCTATCTTTATGTCCATGTGTACCCAGTGTTTGCTCTCACTTATAAGTGAGAATATGCAGTATTTGTTTTTCTGTTCCTGCACTAGTTCACTTAGGAAAATAGCCTCCAGCTCCATCCATGTTGCTGAAAGGGACATGATTTCATTCATTTTTATGGCTGCATAGTATTCCATGATGTATATATGCCACGTTTTCTTTATGCAGTCAACCACTGATGGATACTTATATTAGTTCCATGACTCATGACTTTGCTATTGAGAAGAGTGTGCAATGAATATATGAGTGCAGGTGTCTTTTTGATACAATGATTTCTTTTTTGGGGGAGTTACATGCTCCATAGTGGGATTGCTGGATCTAATGGTAGTTCTATTTTTAGTCTAGAAATAACATTTATTCATTCATCTACTCAATATTATGCACATTTAAGGAGTACTTACTGTGTACTAAACTACAATGAACAAAACAAAAATCTCTGCCCTTACAGGGGCAGATAGAGGATAAATCAGCGCTCCAAGCACTTGTGACATTAACTTACTTAATCCTTACCTCAAACCTATGAAATAATGTCTGTCACACTCCTAATTCTAAGATGATGAGAGTGAGCCACAAACTGGTTAGACTTGTCCAAGGCCACCTGGGTAGGGAAGGAGAGTTACGGAGTCATTTTCTCACCATGAAAGTGTTTCATGTCTGTCCTCCTGACAAATCATCACTTCATGTGGAATTATAAATAACTATAATACATCTAATTTTAAAAATTGAACTTCTTATCTGATAGGAATTGCCTTCAGCTGTCAGTAACAGGGAACTAACTATGGTGGATAAAGCAAATGGATGTAATATTCTTCACAAAGGACACGAAGTCTGGAGGTTGGGACTCCAGGGTAGCTGCAGCAGCTGCAAAATGCTTCTGGAGACTGGGGCTTCTTTTCCTATTCCACTCAGTCATGCTCTGTATATGACTTTTATCCACTGTTTCACCTCATTCTCATTCACTTCACCTTCACATTTCAGGCAAGAAAAAAGGAAAAAACCTCTTATCAACAAAATCTGCCACCTTTTTTTTCTTTTCTTTCTTTTTTTTTTTTGAAATAGAGTCTCCCTCTGTCACCCAGGCTGCAGCGCAATGGCACAATAACAGTTGACTGCATCCTTTACCTCAAGGTCTCAAGCCATCTTTTTGCCTCAGCCTCCTGAGTAGCTATGACAACAGGCATGTGCCACCACACCCAATTTGTTTTTTTAAGTTTTTTTTAGAGAGGGCATCTCACTATGTTGCCCAGTCTGGTCTCAAACTCTTGGCCTCAAGTGATCCTCCTGCCTCTGCCTCCCAAAGTGTTGGGATTGCAGGCATGACCCACTGCTCCCAGCCAAATCTGCCACATTGAAAATTTTCCCAGCAGCCTGACTAGTGACATGTTTACAACTCATCCATGAGAACCATGTCTGGTGGTCACCTCTAGCTAGGGACACCATCACCCAAAACAAAGTTGGGAGTGTTGTCCCTTAGAAGATGAAAAGAACAGACATGTGCAAGACTCCACAGGATCATCTTGGGTGTTCTTGGCCCTTCATATTTTCAAATGTAATTTAGTCAATTTCTACAAAAAAAAAATGCTGGGATTTTTATTGCAATTGTATCGACTATTATGATCTTTTATTTTTTGAGACGGAGTCTTGCTCTGTCACCCAGGCTGGAGTGCAGTGGCACAATCTCGGCTCACTGCAAGCTCCGCCTCCCAGGTTCACGCCATTCTCCTGCCTCAGCCTCCCGATTAGCTGGGACTACAGGCGCCTGCAACTACACCCGGCTAATTTTTTGTATTTTTTTAGTAGAGACGGGGTTTCACTGTGTTAGCCAGGATGGTCTCGATATCCTGACCTCGTGATCCGCCCGCCTTGACCTCCCAAAGTGCTGGGATTACAGGGGTGAGCCACAGCGCCTGGCCGACTATTATGATCTTATGGAGAACTGATATCTTTACAATATTGAATCTTATAGTCAATAAATAGGGTTTCCTGTGAAACTTAATATCTCTCAACAGTCTTTTGTAGTTTTGTGTGTAGAATCTCATGCACATTTTATTGGATATATTCCTAGCTAGATAAGATTTTTGTTGTTATGGTAAATGGGATTGCATTTTATTTTATAAGCATTTGTTGTCAGTACACGAGAAAAGTTGACTTTTTTATTCATCCTAAATCCAATGACATGGCTGAGTTAATTTAATTTTTCTGACACTTGGCTTAGACTCCTTGGACTTCTGCAGAAACCAGATGTCTGTGGTGAAAAATCGTAACTTTATTTTTTCCTCTACAATACTTCCCCACCCTTATCATATTGCTTTTTCCTTTCTTATAATGTTCTTGTCATATTATGATGGCAAAATTATGTTGACTTCATAAAGTGAATTAGGAAATGTTTCTTTTTTCTATCCTCCAGGAGTTGAGAGTAATTGGAATTATTTCTATCTTGACACTTTGTAAGATTTCATTGGAGAAGCCACCTGGACCTGAAGCTCACTTTGGGAAGAGGATTTCAGTTATCTATTCAGTTTTTGTTAATACTTGATGAGATTTATACAGAAGTATTTTTATTTTGGTGCTACTGCTAATTGTATTGTATTTTAAATTTCAAATTCCTTGTATAATAACCTTGATAATTTCACTTATTAGTTCTAGGAGCTTTTTTTGTGGCTACCTTAGAGTTCTGTATACAGTGTATAAACAACTGAATAGATACAGTTTTTTTTCTTGATTTTTCCATGTGTATTCCTTTTACATCTCTTGGGTACCTTATTGAACTGGTTAGAACTTATCTTGGGATGTTGAGTGGGAGTGGTAAGAAAGGACAATCTTGCTTTGTTCTAATTATCAGAGGGAAAGACTTTAGTCTCTCATAATTTTAGTATTATGCTAGCTGTAGGATTGTTGTTTTTCTTTGGTCAACTGTGTTTATGAGGTTAAGAAAGTTGCTTTCTGTTTCCAGTTTGTTGAGAGTTTTTATCATGAATGTATATTAAATTATCTTGTTTGCTTTTTCTGCATCTTTTGAAGTGATCAGATTTTTTTTCTTTAGTTTGTTAATGACACATTACATTTTAATGTAGAATGTTGAACCAGTCTTGCATTCCTGAGAAGAAGCCCACTTAGTCATAGTGTGTTCTATTTTTATGTATTGCCAGACACTATTTTCTAATATTTTACTGAGGCTTGCATCTATGCTCACAAGGGATATTGGACTATTCTTTTATAGTAATGTCTTTGTTCATTATGGTATATGGGTAATGCTAGTCTGTAGAATTGATACCTTTATCTTTAGTTAATGTCCTCTATTTTCCTTAATGATTTCTGTTCTAAAATCTGCCTTGCTTAAATTAGCATGGATACTCCAGCCTTCTTTAGGTTCATGTCTCCATTTTATATATTTATCTCTCCTTTTATTTTTAACTTATTTATGCCTTTATATTCAAAGTGGGTTTTTTTGTAGAAAGCATATAGTTGGGTCATACTTTTGTATCTAATATGATGATTTCTGTCTTTTAAATGCTGTGTTTAGAACATTCACATTTATTCTTGAAATGGTTAAATTTAAAACTACCATCTTGCTAGTAATTGTATACTAGATTCGTATTTTCTTTATTTAAACAAATTTTCTGCCATGAGGTGTTTAACACCTTTTTATGATTTCATTTTATATACTCTATTGAATTGCTCTTTAAAAACTTTTACTTTTAGTGTTTGCCCTCAGATTTACAATATACATCTTTAATCAGAGTCTAACTTTAAATAATATTATGCTACTTCCCATATACTTTAAGAAACTTACAGCAAAATCTTCCAAATTCTACCCTCTTATCCTTTCTGTCAGATAGTGTGCTCTTACATGTACTATGAATACACAATACATTTCTCCTATTTTTGTTTTAGAGTTCATTATCTTTTGGACCAATTAAAAGTTAAAAAAATCAACTTTAATTATTCCATTCTCAGTGCTGTTTATTTATGTGTGTAGATCTAATTTTTAATCTGATACCAATTCTTTCTGCCTGAAAAATGCCCTGTAATTTCCTGGCAATGGAGTACGCTAGCTATGAATTCTTTCCATTTTTGTTTCTCCAAGAAACTCTTTATTTCTCCTTTATTTGGGGAAAATATTTTTGTGGCATATAGAATTCTGGGTTGACAGCTTTTTACTTTCAGCACTTTGAAATTCTCACTCCATTGCCTTTTGGTTTGCATAATTTGTATTAAAAGTCTCCTAAATTATTTCCCATTTTCCTCTGTAGTTAATGTATGTGATCAGTTCTCTATTCCTATAGGTTTGTCTTTTCAAGAATGTCATATAAATGCAATTGTGCATTATGTAACCTTTTAAAATTAGTGTCTTTCACTCAGCATAATGGCTTCCTCTGGGTTATTGCATGTATCAACAGTCTATTCCTTTTATTTATGAGTAATAGTGCCTTGTATAAATATATCTCAGTCTGTTTACCCAACCATCCATTGATAGACATTTGGATCATTTCCAGTTTTCAACTATTACAAATAAAGCTGCTGTGAATATTCATGTGCAGGCTTTGTGTGAAACATAAATTTTCATTTCTCTATCCAGGAGCAGAATTTTAAGTTTATGTTTGAATTTATAAAATACTGAAAAACTATTTTTCACAGTCACTGTAGCAGTTTTCATTCCCACCAAAAACTTATGAACATTCCACACATCACATCCACGCCAGTCCTTCATATTTCAGTCTTTTTTATTCTAGCCATTCTAATTGATGTGTGGTGGTATCTCATGTTTTTAATTTGCATTTCCATAATGGCTAATGCTATTTAACAGCTATTTGTATGCTTATTTGCCATAATTATATCCTCTTTGGTAAAAAGTCTGTTCAAGTTCTTTGCCCATTTTTTAAATTGGGTTGTTTTTATGTGATTGAGAATTGAGAGTTCTTTATGTATTTTGGATACAAACCTTTGTTGAATATATAATATGTAAACATTTTCTGTGTATGCCTCAGATTTTCATTCATTTCCTTTTTTCTTTTTTTTTTCTGAGGCAGGATCTTACTTTCTCACCCAGGCTGAACTGCAATGGCACAACCACAGCTCACTGTAACCTCTAATTTCTGGGCTCAAACAATCCTCCTGCCTCTGCCTCCTAGTAGTAACTGGGACTACAGGCAAATTTTTAAAACTTTTTTGTGTAGAGATGGTGGTCTCTCTGTGTTGCCCAAGCTGATCTCAAACTCCTGGTTTTAAGTGCTCTCCTGGCTTGGCCTCCCAAAGCACTGGGATTACAGGCATGAGCCACCATGCCTAGCCAGATTTTCATTATTTTAGCAGTGTTTTACAAAGAGCAGAGGTTCATAGCTCTGATACAATTCAATTTATATATATTTTTCCCTTATGGACCATGCTTTTAGTGTTGAGTCTAAGAAATAGTTGCATAAGTGACTGTCTCTTATGTTTTCTTTAGAAGTTTTATAGATTTCAGTTTTACATTTTCACTTTTGAACTATTTTTAGTTAATTTTCTATATAATGCAAGGTAGGGATTGACGTTTACAGTTTTGCATATGTACATGTAATTGTCTCAATACCCCCTGTTGATTCCATTGTATTGTGGTTTCTATTGTTTTCTGGAGATGTCTGTAGTCAGTCTTACTGTTGCTCCTTTAAAGGCATTTTTTTTTCTTTTTCTTTGGGCTGTTTTAACTTCGTTCTTTGTGGTTTAGTTTTCATTAGTTTAACTTTGATATGTCCAGGAGTGATTATTTGCATTTACCCAAGCTGGCTTTCTTAGAAATTCTTGAATCTGAGATTTGATGTCATTCATCAGTTTTGAAAACTCTCAACCAGTATCTCTTCAATTATTTTACCTACCCCATTTTTTGCTACTGTCTGCTAGGCCTTTAATTACAAATAATTTAGATCTCTACCCTATGTTGAATATGCTTCTTCTGTTTTTTCTCCTATTTTCCACAGTTTAAAATGTCCTTTATGCTTCTGTATGAACATTTTCTCTTGACACATCATTCCATTTCTCTAGTTATTTCTTCTGGTATTTATAATCTCCTGTTTAAAACATATGTTCTTACTTTCAGTTCTAGAAATTCTCTTTTATTCTGTTTGGCAGATTATAGTTCTCTATTGATATTTTCCTTCTTGCTCACTAGTTTTTTTGGTATTTATAATTAAAATTACTTTAAAAATCAAGTTAATATCATCTGTGGGCCTGTTTTTATTGTCTGTTTTGTCATCTTTGTCAATTTCTTGGCATACATACTATATACCAGATTATATGACAGAAATTCTTCATGGAGGACTATAGAGGCTCTAGATATCATTATGTTTTAAGAAAGGATTCATTCTATCTTCCACAAATAGCTGGTGTAGGATAGATTGATCTCCTCAACTTAAACAGGCATAACCTGACCTCAGATCTCTTTCAGATTTTTTAATGCCTGGTCTACATTTATTTTATTCTCAATTCTAAGATGAAGCCTTCAAGGGATTCATATGAGAGCCTGAGATGTTTACCAGGGAGACTTCTATGTAGAGGACACTAAACTTCAGTTTTTTCTCTCCCCACACAATGATTGCTGAAAGCTCCACACAGCTTTTAATCTCATTTCTCTGTTGTTGTTGTTGTTGTTGTTTTTGGGCTTCTCATCCTGTGAAGCTTATGAATCAGCAGATGCTTTTAAGAAAATCTTAGAGCAAAAGATAGTGCTTATTTCTCTGAAGTACCCTTCTCTATGAGACCTTAGCTACTCATGATCTGGCTATCTTGAGTAACTGCCAAAGAGTATTGAGGCTTCCTGGCTTCCAGAATCTATCCTCTACCCTGTCTTTTCAGATTCCTGCCCTCTGCTCATGTTCCAAGGAGAGAAATAGTGTGTATAAGGATTGTGTCATTTCAATAAGCTTTTCTTCTCTCCACATTCTTGGAACTTCAATTCTAATTGCCTCTACATCTCTCTAATGAGTCCAAGTGATGTTCTTTCCCTGTGGATATATTGTTGGATTGAATTGGCTAATATTTTGTTTAGGATTTTTTGCATCTATTTTTATAACAGATATTACTACTTTACTATGGTATCTATATCTTGTTTTGGTATATTCATCAAGCCTGGATTGCAAGGCCAGAACCAAGGGTGACTTGACATTAATTTTCATAGTGGTAAATTATATCTTAGGGTTCTCTTCAGCAGGAGACCTAGTGCCTCAGGTAGGGTAGGTGTCAGGCTAGAATTGACACTAGAATTATGATTCACTATAAGATGATATCTGTTTTACAGGAACTGGGGGATGGTGTGTGTGTGTTTGTTTGTTTGTTTTACCACAACAGCTACTTATAGAACTTTCATTGAAGATTCCTTTGAAAGTTCACCATCAAAAAAAAAAAATTTAAAAACATCATATATTGCCATTGCTCTGTTTTTATTAATTCTCTTTGACTAAAGGATGACCTCTATTTTCTTACTTTGGTGTTTAAGGTTTCCCATAATCTGACACCAGTCTTGTTTCAAAAATTATAATTCCCAGGTGGAGCCAAGATGGCCAAATAGGAACAGCTCCAGTCTACAGCTCCCAGCATGAGTGATGCAGAAGATGGGTGATTTCTGCATTTCCAACTGAGGTACCAGGTTTGTCTCACTGGGGAGTGCCAGACAGCAGGCACAGGACGTTGGGTGCAGTGCACTGTGCATGAGCTGAAGCAGGGCGAGGCATCGCCTCACCCAGGAAGTGCAAGGGGTCAGGGAATTCCCTTTCCTAGTCAAAGAAAGGGGTGACAGATGGCACCTGGAAAATTGGGTCACTCCCACCCTAATACTGCGCTCTTCCAACGGGCTTAACAAATGGCACACCAGGAGATTATGTCCCGCACCTGACTCAGAAGGTCTTACGCCCAGGGAGTCTCTCTCACTTCTAGCACAGCAGTCTGAGATCAAAGTGCAAGGTGGCAGCAAGACTGGGGGAGGGGCACCCGTCATTGCCAAGGGTGGGTAGGTAAACAAATCGGTCGGGAAGCTCGAACTGGGTGGAGCCCACCACAGCTCAAGGAGGCCTGCCTGCCTCTGTAGGCTCCACCTCTGGGGACACGGCACAGACAAACAAAAGACAGCAATAACCTCTGCAGACTTGAATGTCCCTGTCGGACAGCTTTGAAGAGAGTAGTGGTTCTCCCAGCATGCAGTTTGAGATCTGAGAACCGGCAGACTGCCTCCTCAAGTGGGTCCCTGACCCCCCAGTAGCCTAACTGGGAGGCACCCCCAAGTAGGGGTGGACTGACACCTCACATAGCCAGGTACTCCTCTGAGACAAAACTTCCAGAGGAATGATCAGGCAGCAGCATTTGCGGTTCACCAATATCCACTGTTCTGCAGCCACCGCTGCTGATATCCAGGAAAACAGGGTGTGGAGGGACCTCCAGTAAACGCCAACAGACCTGCAGCTGAGGGTCCTGACTGTTAGAAGGAAAACTAACAAACAGAAAGGACATCCACACCAAAAACCCTTCTGTACGTCACCATCATCAAAGACCAAAGGTAGATAAAATCACAAAAATGGGGAAAAAACAGAGCAGAAAAACTGGAAACTCTAAAAATCAGAGCACCTCTCCTCCTCCAAAGGAACGCAGCTCCTCACCAGCAACAGAACAAAGCTGGACAGAGAATGACTTTGACGAGTTGAGAGAAGAAGACTTCAGAAGATCAAACTACTCTGAGCTAAAGGAGGAAGTCAGAACCAATGGCAAAGAAGTTAAAAATTTTGAAAAAAATTAGATGAAGGGATAACTAGAATAACCAATGCAGAGAAGTCCTTAAAGTACCTGATGGAGCTGAAAATAATGGCATGAGAACTACGTGACAAATGCACAAGCCTCAGTAACCGATGCGATCAACTAGGAGAAAGGGTATCAGCGACAGTAGACGAAATGAATGAAATGAAGCATGAAGAGAAGTTTAGAGAAAAAAGAATAAAAAGAAATGAACAAAGCCTCTCAGAAACATGGGACTATGTGAAAAGACCAAATCTATGTCTGATTGGTTTACCTGAAAGTGATGGAGAGAATGGAACCAAGTTGGAAAACACTCTGCAGGATATTATCCAGGAGAACTTCCCCAATCTAGCAAGGCAGGCCAACATTCAAATTCAGGAAATACAGAGAATGCCACAAAGATACTCCTCAAGAAGAGCAACTCCAAGACATAATTGTCAGATACACCAAAGTTGAAATGAAGGAAAAAATGTTAAGGGCAGCCAGAGAGAAAGGTCGGGTTACCCACAAAAGGAAGCCTATCAGACTAACAGTTGATCTCTTGGCAGAAACTGTACAAGCCAAAAGACAGTGGGGGCGAATATTCAATAACCTTAAAGAAAAGAATTTTCAACCCAGAATTTCATATCCAGCCAAACTAAGCTTCATAAGTGAAGGAAAAATAAAATCCTTTACAGACAAGCAAATGCTGAGAGATTTTGTCACCACCAGGCCTGCCCTAAAAGAGCTCCTGAAGGAAGCACTAAACATGGAAAGGAACAACCGGTACCAGCCACCGCAAAAACATGCCAAATCGTAAAGACTACCAAGGCTAGGAAGAAACTGCATTAACTAATGAGCAAAATAACCAACTAATATCATAATGACAGGATCAAATTCACACATAACAGTACTAACCTTAAATGTAAATGGGCTAAATGCTCCAATTAAAAGGCACAGACTGGCAAACTGGATAAGGAGGCAAGACCTATCAGTGTGCTGTATTCAGGAAACCCATCTCACGTACAGAGACACACATAGGCTACCAAGCAAATGGAAAACAGAAAAAGGCAGGGGTTGCAATCCTAGTCTCTGATAAAAAAGACATTAAACCAACAAAGATCAAAAGAGACAAAGAAGGCCATTACACAATGGTAAAGGGATCAATTCAACAGGAAGAACTAACTATACTAAATATATATGCACCCAATACAGGAGCACCCAGATTCATAAAGCAAGTCCTGAGTGACCTACAAAGAGACTTAGACTCCCACACAATAATAATGGGAGACTTCAACACACCACTGTCAACATTAGACAGATCAAAGAGACAGAAAGTTAACAAGGATATCCAGGAATTGAACTCAGCTCTGCACCAAACGGACCTAATAGACATCTACAGAACTCTCCACCCCAAATCAACAGAATATACATTCTTTTCAGCACCACACCACACCTATTCGAAAATTGACCACATAGTTGGAAGTAAAGCACTCCTCAGCAAATGTAAAAGAACAGAAATTATAACAAACTGTCTGTCAGATCACAGTGCAATCAAACTAGAACTCATGATTAAGAGACTCACTCAAAACTGCTGAACTACATGGAAACTGAACAACCTGCTCCTGAATGACTACTGGGTACATAACAAAATGAAGGCAGGAATAAAGATGTTCTTTGAAACCCACGAGAACAAAGACACAACATACCAGAATCTCTGGGACACATTCAAAGCAGTGTGTAGAGGGAAATTTATAGCACTAAATGCCCACAAGAGAAAGCAGGAAAGATCTAAAATTGACACCCTAACATCACAATTAAAAGAACTAGAGAAGCAAGAGCAAGCACATTCAAAAGCTAGCAGAAGGCAAGAAATAACTAAGATCAGAGCAGAACTGAAGGAAATAGAGACACAAAAAATCCTTCAAAAATCAATCAATTCAGGAGCTGGTTTTTTGAAAAGATCCACAAAATTGATAGACCGCTAGCAAGACTAATAAAGAAGAAAAGAGAGAAGAATCAAATAGATGCAATAAAAAATGAAAAAGGGGATATCACCACTGATCCCACAGAAATACAATCTACCATCAGAGAATACTATAAACACCTCTACGCAAATAAACTAGAAAATCTAGAAGAAATGGATAAATTCCTCGACATATACACCCTCCCAAGACTAAATCAGGAAGAAGTTGAATCTCTGAATAGACCAATAGCAGGCTCTGAAATTGTGGCAATAATCAATAGCTTACCAACCAAAAAGAGTCCAAGACCTGATGGATTCACAGCCGAATTCTACCAGAGGTACAAGGAGGAACTGGTACCATTCCTTCTGAAACTATTCCAATCAATAGAAAAAGAGGGAATCCTCCCTAACACATTTTATGAGGCCAGCATCATCCTGATACCAAAGCCGGGCAGAGACACAACAAAAAAAGAGAATTTTAGACCAATATCCTTGATGAACATTGATGCAAAAATCCTCAGTAAAATACTGGCAAACCGAATCCAGCAGCACATCAAAAAGCTTATCCACCATGATCAAGTGGGCTTCATCCCTGGGATGCAAGGCTGGTTCAACATACGAAAATCAATAAACGTAATCCAGCATATAAACAGAACCAAAGACAAAAACCACATGATTATCTCAATAGATGCAGAAAAGGCCTTTGACAAAATTCAACAACCATTCATGCTAAAAACTCTCAATAAATTAGGACTGATGGGAAGTATCTCAAAATAATCTATCTATGACAAATCCACAGCCAATATCATACTGAATGGGCAAAAACTGGAAACATTCCCTTTGAAAACTGGCACAAGACAGGGACGCCCTCTCTCACCACTCTTATTCAACATAGTGTTGGAAGCTCTGACCAGGGCAATCAGGCAGGAGAAGGAAATAAAGGGCATTCAATTAGGAAAGAGGAAGTGAAATTGTCCCTGTTTGCAGATGACATGATTGTATATCTAGAAAACCCCATCATCTCAGCCCAAAATCTCCTTAAGCTGATAAGCAACTTCAGCAAAGTCTCAGGATACAAAATCAATGTGCAAAAATCACAAGCATTCTTATACACCAACAACAGACAAACAGAGAGCCAAATCATGAGTGAACTCCCATTCACAACTGCTTCAAACAGAATAAAATATCTAGGAATCCAACTTACCAGGGATGTGAAGGACCTCTTCAAGGAGAACTACAAACCACTGCTCAATGAAATAAAAGAGGACACAAACAAATGGAAGAACATTCCATGCTCATGGGTTGGAAGAATCAATATCGTGAAAATGGCCATACTGCCCAAGGTAATTTATAGATTCAGTGCCATCCCCATCAAGCTACCAGTGACTTTCTTTACAGAATTGGAAAAAACTACTTTAAAGTTCATATGGAACCAAAAAGAGCCCACATCTCCAAGTCAATCCTAAGCCAAAAGAACAAAACTGGAGGCATCATGCTACCTGACTTCAAACTATACTACAAGGCTACAGTAACCAAAACAGCATCGTACTGGTACCAAAACAGAGATATAGACCAATGGAACAGAACAGAGCCCTCACAAATAATGCTGCATATCTACAACTATCTGATCTTTGACAAACCTGACAAAAACAAGCAATGGGGAAAGGATTCCCTATTTAATAAATGGTGCTGGGAAAACTGGCTAGCCACATGTAGAAAGCTGAAACTGGATCCCTTCCTTACACCTATACAAAAATTAATTCAAGATGGATTAAAGACTTACATGTTAGACCTAAAACCATAAAAACCCTAGAAGAAAACCTAGGCAATACCATTTAGGACATAGGCATGGGCTAGGACTTCATGTCTAAAGCACCAAAAGCAATGGCAACAAAAGCCAAAATTGACAAATGGGATCTAATTAAACTAAAGAGCTTCTGCACAGCAAAAGAAACTACCATCAGAGTGAACAGGCAACCTACAGAATGGGAGAAAATTTTCGCAACCTACTTATCTGACAAAGGGCTAATATCCAGAATCTACAATGAACTCAAATTTACAAGAAAAAAACAACCCCATCAAAAAGTGGGTGAAGGATATGAACAGACACTTCTCAAAAGAAGACATTTATGCAGCCAAAAAACAAATGAAAAATGCTCATCATCACTGGCCATCAGAGAAATGCAAATCAAAACCACAGAGAGATACCATCTCACACCAGTTAGAATGGCGATCATTAAAAAGTCAGGAAACAACAGGTGCTGGAGAGGATGTGGAGAAATAGGAACACTTTTACACTGTTGGTGGGACTGTAAACTAGTTCAACCATTGTGGAAGTCAGTGTGGCGATTCCTCAGGGATCTAGAACTAGAAATACCATTTGACCCAGCCATCCCATTACTGGGTATATACCCAAAGGACTATAAGTCATGCTGCTATAAAGACACATGCACACGTATGTTTACTGTGGCACTATTCACAATAGCAAAGTCTTGGAACCTACCCAAATGTCCAACAACGATAGACTGGATTAAGAAAATGTGGCACATATACACCATAGAATACTATGCAGCCATAAAAAATGATGAGTTCATGTCCTCTGTAGGGACATGGATGAAACTGGAAACCATCATTCTCAGTAAACTATTGCAAGGACAAAAAACCAAACACCGTATGTTCTCACTCATAGGTGGGAATTGAACAATGAGAACGCATGGACACAGGAAGGGGAACATCACACTCGAGGGACTGTTGTGGGGTTGGGGGAGGGGGGAGGGACAGCATTAGGAGATATACCTAATGCTAAACGACGAGTTAACGGGTGTAGCACACCAACATGGCACATGATACATATGTAACAAACCTGCACATTGTGCACATGTACCCTAAAACTTAAAGTATAATAATAATAATTATAAAAAAAAGAAAGCACACAACCAATGCTAAAAAAATTTTAAAAATTAAAAAATAAAAAAGGAAAAAAAAAGAAGTGTGTATATATCTCATTATGGATTAGTGTTTATGGCACTGTAATAAAGATACTTCCAATACAAAAAAAAATAAAGTCTAATACATTTTGAGGTGAAAAAAAAGATTGAGAAGTGAATTATAACAAAAAAGTGTTCAGATCATAACAAATACAATAGTTTATCAATGTGAAGAGATAAATTTTGAATACAAGTAATAAATGCACTCCCTTGGGTTAGTTGATAATCTAATTAATGAAGAGATAATGCATCATCCAAACATATTCCAGTAAGATTTAAAAGTATTGCTGACGACACAATATACTGTCACCAAAGTAAAGGATATAGAACAAAGAAGAGGATGTAGAACTCATGGTATCACAACAGGCATCAACAATAAACAGATTAAAATGTGTAGTCAGTTTAAAGATGATTTGAAATTATTTCTTGTAGAAGAAAATTTGAATTTCCCTGATATTTAATTGCTCATATATGAAAGAAACTTGATAGATTCTTTCTCAAATTTGATGATCTTAAAATTTACATGACTTTCATATTAAGAATTATAAAATGGAAAGAAATTTTCCCACCTATCAATGGTAAATAAATATTGACCAAAAATGCTATAGGATGACAGATTTAGCTTTATAAATAATCTCTCTATGGAAAATAAGATTATAAAAATTGTCATCATAAGATATGGTCAAATGTTATGCAACCAAAAAATTGGTAAGATAATATTATAGAGGTGGGTCAGGCAGTTATAAAAATATTGTATTCTTTTGGAATGTTTGATATTGTCAGTTTTTTAAAATTTATAAATTATTGTGATTTCCTTTCTAAATTAAATATTCATTTACAACTTAAAAAAAATTCTAATTCCCATGTAATCCCTTGTTCTGTCATCTATATTCCAATCAAACTAAACATTAGCCATTTTTTACATGGTTTTCATTTCCCAACATGAATGTCTCTGTTGATATTGTTTCTCTGGCTTGGAGAGCACTTCCTCACTGTCAATCAGGACATGTTCAATTCCTATCCCCACTTTAAGGCTCTACTTGGAGGTCACAACCAGTGTGGAATTTCTTCAGCATGAGTAATCTCCCCAGCTTAATTCCTACAACAATTTATGAGTATCTGTCCTGTGTCAATTAACACTTTCTGCTTTACATTTTAGTTACCTAACCATGTCCTGTTAGGGCATTTCCAAAATTTGGTGAGTGAACTACCCTGGTGGCCTGGAGAGCTCAAGATCTTCCTACCATAAACTTTTCCAAGTTCACCACCAGCACCACTGCTGCTACCTACCAGACATTTCAGAAATAAATCAAACATAGTATCTGGTTTGTTTTCTAAGGCAGGAACATATGTTAGGAGCAGCATCCAAAAACCCACTTTGGGGTTATCAACAATGGCTCCAGTCCATCTGGGACTCAAACTCATATTTACCCTCCAGGCCAGAGAGGGGTCAGGGAAGTGATCTGCTACACATGCCATAATAGCCACCTCCTAAACCCATTTCCCTCACCTTACTGGCGAGGAAATTTTGACCAAAAGGATGGGTCCCTGCAGGGACTGGGGCTTCTGTCGGCAGGCGTGTGTGTTGGGGAGAAGAGCAACATAGGACTCATCAGATATCATTTACAGGGCTGGGCATTCCAGGAATGAAGAGCCCACATTGATTCATCTTTGGGTATCCAAAATCACCTGGCACAGTGCTATGTTCAATAAACATGCAAAAAATGAACCCTATGTCCATTCACGATACAAGAAAATGTTTAAAATATTAATCCCTGCCAGTAAATTTAGAAGTCATGAAATGCTAAACACTATGCAAAACAAAATGCTTGCTGCTTACTGTGTTGGCAGCAAATCGTAAACCTCCCATCCCTTTGTGTACTTTACCCTGGCTTGCGATACTCCTCCATTGCTAAGTCTAATTTTCCGAGCCTCCTGGGAGATAAGCTGTGGTTGGAGTGATGTTCTTGAGCTGCGATTGCACTAGCACAGGCAGGGAGCATCTTATCCCTTGGTTCATTTTAGCAGCCAAGGGATCCTGAAGTTCAAAGCCCTGTTTAGTGGCACTGCACTCCTTTCCCATTCCTCCCTCCTTTCATTAAAGTTCTGAGAGCAAGAGAGGGATAAATGAAAGGAATCTCACCCAAGGAGACTGTGTCTGAAAATTGTAATAAAGACTCGTTTTGTGCCTCAGCTTTCACATCATTTGTAAAAATACCTTTTGATCTGCTACACAGTCTTCTTCTTTTCTGTTAATTTCTCATGGGAAGAAAAGATTGGCAGTTCAGGGTTACAGACAAAATTGAGAATCCTGCAGTAAATTTCTTGCCTACAGAACTGGTTTTATGGTATCTAACAATACAGAGATGACAGACCCTGACTCATTCTGAGTGCAGCCGGGAAACCTGTGCCAAAGGACCCCACAACCTGGGACAGATGTCATCTGTATGCACAGGTGGGTCCTGGGTTCTGGCCCGACTCTTTCTTACAGACAGATAACGTTGGATTCTTGCTGACCCCTCCTGAATTCAGTTTCCCATAGGACACTGGATAGGAGTTTTAAGGCTCTAATGAGATTGTGCATGGGAAAGCAAAAAGGGCTGCTGCTCTCCATATTAAGTTATTGGCATTGCCCTAATCTCTTCTGTCTTTATCAGGCATCGGCCCCTTCCCTTTGTCTCAGAGATGCCCCACCCAACCCTGCACGGATGGAATGAGTAGAATTAGGAGCACAGGGGGAAGACCCATGCACACAGCCCCACAGAGCCACCACCTGCCCCCGCCCCCCACTCAGTGCTCTCCTCTGGCCACTGTGTCAGGTCGAGCTGCCATCCCACAGTGCAGGGGCCAGGGAGGACACAACCCCATTGTGTCCTCTTATGTGTACAGAAGGAAGCACAGCTGACACACACGCACAGTGTATGGGTGCTGATGTGTCCACACTGAGTCTTTAAGTTGAATTTTTCTCCATAAAACTGTAGTTTTCAAGGTGGCATATGGGTACCGCCTGATCTGGCACTTATCTCAGTGCTGAATTCAGAAGCCCTCTCCCTGCACAAGGCCTAGTGAACTGGAAAGCTCCACCACACAACATCTTCTCCCCGTATTCTCCTTCGTGACTATTAGCTACTGCTGAGATTTAGGGGGAAGTGGTGTAGTCAGTACCAGCTGACAGAGTGGCCTCAGTTCTGGTGTGTTTTGGACCAGTTCTTTGTTTTTCAAGTTGAGCCTTGGTTTCTGATGTATGTTAGTAACTACATAAATATCTAGTGAACAAATAACCACTACTATGTGCCAAGCATCAAGAATATAAAAACCACAATATAGCAGAGAGAAGAAATCTACGTATGAAGGGATGTTGTCTGGAACGACTCCCGGCACCCAGGAGCTCTCAACCTGGGCACTCCTGACACTTTGCTTGTGGGGAGCTGCCCTGTCCTTTGTAGGGTGTTTAGTGACACCCCTGGCTTCCTCCCACTGGATGTTAGCAGCAGCCACTCCCAAGTGTGCCAGCCACAGTTGTCTCCAGACATTGCCCAGTGTCCCTTGGCAAGGGAGGGTGGGTGAAATGACTCTAAGTGAGAACTGCCACCCTTGTTCCAGGGTTGGGAAGTGGGAATTTAAGCCAAGGATGAAGAAGACCACGTCTCCCACACCCTGAATTCAGACACATCCCATTCTTATTAAGAATCTGCTGAACTGGCCCTGCCATCCCTGCCATTACCCCCATTCCTCTGCAAAGGGGAGGAAAAAGAGGGAAGGAGAGACGGGAAGCGTTCTTATCGGCTGGGGAAGGCTGAAACCCAAGTAAGCATCTGAGAGGATGAGTCACCAAGAATGACCACGGAGAACCTTTGCAGCTGCCTCCAGCTAAGAAAAACACTTCCCGATCTCCCTACTCACTGATTCAATGAGCAAAAGGGGAAGAACCCAGAAACAGAGGGGAGGAAAAACTCAAAGGCAGAGAAGCCCTCTTCCCTTTCAAGTCCTTGGACTTGATCCAATGTGGAAAGGAGAATAGCATTTTAAATCATCATGGAGGAACTTCTGTTTCATTGACAAGATGGAGTAACAGGAACAAAATTTACTCTTGTACCTGACATAAAAAAATGAGATGGGGTGGGCACGGTGGCTCACGCCTGTAATCCCAGCACTTTGGGAGGCCGAGGCAGGCAGATCAACTGAGGTTGGGAGTTTGAGACCAGCCTGACCAACATGGAGAAACACCATCTCTACTAAAAATACAATATTAGCCAGGTGTGGTGGCGCATGCCTGTAATTCCAGCTACTCAGGAGGCTGAGGCAGAATCACTTGAACCCAGGAAGCAGAGGTTGTGGTGAACCGAGATCGTGCCACTGCACTCCAGCCTAGGTGACGAGAGTGAAACTCCATCTCAAGAAAAAAGAGAGAGAGAGAGAATATTTGAACAAGTTTTCAAGAGCTTGCACATCAGAAAATGAGGGACAGTAATCTCTAAGAGATGAGAAGCAGACAAGGTGAGCCCTGTGATTGCTCCAGTTTGGTACCTTGAGAGAGTTTCCTGGTTAAAGTGCAGGGAAGGAGGGCCGAGGTGGACCCATGTCTGGTCCCACAGTGGAAGAGGCTTTGCTGAGTCCAGGAGACTAGACAGCTGGAGTGCAGAGGACAGAGCACAGAGATGCAAGCAGTGTAAATACTCCAGTCAAGGCAGAGTTTGTCGGTGTGGGTAAATAGCAAGTCACACTGTAGGTTAGCTCCAAGAAAGACATTTTAAATATTAAGACACAAATAGGACAAAAGCAAAAAAGTGAGAAATTCTTCTCAAACTAATCATGAGAAAGTTGGAGTGGCTATATTACCATCAGTTGAAGCAGGTTTCAGGGCGAGAAATACTGTAGCTGAATGCCAGTCTGGCTGCTTGCTGCCCAGAAGCCAAAATACAAGAAGCGAGATGCAGTGAAAGGAAAGCAGTTTTGGTAATCAAATGCTAGCAACTGGGAAAGGGCCAGGCTCATGCCTCCAAAGGACCATTTCAAATGTTGGCCTGAGAAAGGGGTTTAAGAAAGAAAACTTGGTATGAGAAACATGCAAGAGTGGTGCAGGATACAGGGTCTGTGTGTCTTGTTCCGACGGCTATTTTGAGTTATTGTCCACCCAGAGTGTGGGCTGGCACCATCTCCACAATGGTCAGGTTGTGGAGTAACCGTCTGGGGTAATCTCTAGATGGGGGAGAATTCTGCAGCTGGGTCTCTAAGGTTCATTGCATAATTAGCCTCTGGAATTTCTAAGCAAGTACATAAATACATAAGCCAGCACAGTGTAAGGAGTGTCTGATGGGAAGGGATGAAAACAGAGTTTCAAAGTATATTTCAACACAAAGACTACAGAGAAGAAAAAACTTTTTAAATTTTTTTCTTACTCTGTCTCCCAGGCTGGAGAGCAGTGGTACCATCTCGTCTCACTGCAACCTCTGCCTCCCTGGTTCGGACAATTCTCATACCTCAGCCTTCCAAGTAGCTGGGACTACAGGCATGCACCACCACACCCAGCTAATTTTGTATTTTTAGTAGACGGGATTTCACCATGTTGCCCAGGCTGGTCTAGAGCTCCTAACCTCCAGTTATCAGCCCACCTTGTCCTCCCAAAGCGCTGGGATTATGGGCGTGAGCCACCACACCCAGCCTAAAATGCATTTTGAAACTAAGCTACTTGATTATAATATCACCGTGGATAATTAAAGTCATTTTATCTTGATAAAGGAATCAGTTCATCAAGTGGACAAAACAGTCTTAAATGTTTATGTACCTAATAATAGAGCTTCAAAATATATAAAGCAGAAGTGGCTAGAACTACAAGCAGAAACACTTCTTTTATGTATGTATGTATGTATGTATGTATGTATGTATGAATTTCAATAGGTTTTTGGGGAACAGGTGGTGTTTGGTTACATAAATAAGTTATTTAATGGTGATTTCTGAGATTTTGTGTACCCATCACCCAAGCAGTATAATCTTTTATCCCTCACCCTCCTCCCACCCTTTCCCTGGAGTCCCTAAAGTCCATTGTATCATTCTTATGCCTTTGCTGCCTGATAGCTTAGCTCCCAATTATGAGTGAGAACATACGATGTTTGGTTTTCCATTCCTGGGTTACTTCACTTACAATAATAGTCTTCAGTTCCCTCCAGGTTGCTGCAAATGTGAAACAGGCAAAACACTTCTGATGAAGAAGAATCTTGGAGGACTAACATTACCCAATTTCAAGACTATTAAGCAATGAAGACTTAGTGGGACTAGCATCAAAACAAAATAGCTGTAACCAGCACTTGGAGCGAGGGGTGGATCACGAGTCAGGAGATCGAGACAAGTGAAACCCGTCTACTAAAAAAAAAAAAATAGCCGGCGTGGCGGGCCTGTAGTCCAGCTACTCAGAGAGCTGAGCAGGAATGGCGTGACCGGGGCGAGCTGCATGACCGAATGCGCCACTGCACTCCACCTGGGACAGAGACAGTTCAAAAAAAAAAAAAAAAAAAAAAAAAACAAATAGATAATGGAACAGAAGAGAGTTGAGAATAGACCTACACATAGTCAGACAACGAATTTTTGACAAAAGTATAAAGGCAATTCAGAAACAAAGGATAATCTTTTAAAGAAATGTCATCAAGAATTTTAAAAAACAACAGAAAAACATGAACTTGGATCCACATTCTTGCACCATACACAAAATGAATGCAAGATAGATTAGGACCAAGATGTAAATCCTAAAATTATAAAACTTCTCAAGGAAAACATAGAAGAAACACCTTTCTAACTTTGATTTAGATAAAGATTTCTCAGAAATGACACTGAAAGTGTGGTTCATAAAGAGAAACAAATGATAATTTGTTTGATTTCATCAGAATAAAAAACTTCTGCTCTTTGCCTTTTTTTTTCATTGAGAGAATGAAAATCAAGCCGGCGACATTGGAAGGGTGCATGTAAAGACTATGTCCCCATCATCTGATGACATCCCAGTCCCTGTCCACTGTGCTCTGTGGAGTCTTCTTCAACCAACCTCTTCCCTTTACCTCATGAAGGTCCGGGCATGGCCAATGTGCCAGTGGGCAAGACGAGCCCGGGCGCTGCTCTGAGGCGGCTCCAGTCCAGAGCTGATCCTACTCAAGGCTGGGCTTGGCACTGATCTAACACCTGCATTGTCTCTGGCTGGATTTGCAACTGCTTTGTGAAATACAGCCAGAATTGTAACATTCAAATTCTCTGATTAACAGAATGAGTTCTTAAATGTTAGATAATTTTATTTAAATAAAACTAAATTTCCTGTTCTGAAAGCAGCAAATCCAAATCCATTTAAAATAAATTGATTGATTGATTTTTGCTACATCTAAGAGATGGCAGTGCTCTAGCTACTATTAACAGTATAGAGACAAATCCTTCAAAACCCAGAATGGATTACTCAGGTTAGTATGGGCTGTTTTGTTATTTTCATGTTCACTGCAATTAGGTGAGCCTGGCTCGTTGTTTACATCTCGCCCCTGGGGTCCTGAGGATGGGGCAGCTGCGAGCTCAGAACTGCACACCTTCGTGTGTGTTCAGCCTGGAGAGCTCCCCGGGAGGGAGGGCACCATGCTTTGATGAACTTCCTCTTCCATTCCTTAAAGATAGCCTAGGCAGATTCCAGAAATTTCAGGACCTTGTCTTACTAGAAATCCACATACTTTTTTAAATAACAGTTATATCACAGTCTAACTGACATGCAATACCTGGCATATATTTAAAATGTATACTTTAATATTTTCACTTTTGTAATCACACACTATCACCACAATCGAGATGGAAAATGAATCTATTATTTCTAGAAGTTTCCTCCTACCTATCCCCAAACCACTTGTCCACAAGCAACCACTGATCTCCTTTTTGTCACTGTAAATTAGTTTGCATTTTCTAGAGTTTGATGCAAATAAAATCATATCGAATGTATTGCTTTTTTTTAACTTCTTTCACTCAGATAAATATTCATTCTTGTTGTATCGACAGTTCTTTCTCTTTTAGTGAAAGAACATAGCAAAATTTGTTTATCCATTTTTCTGTTGATGGAAATTTAGGTTGTTTCCAGTTTGAGGCTATTACAAATAAAGCTGCTATGAATATCTGTGTACAGTCTTTGCACAAATGTATGTTTTTTGTTCCCTTGGATAGATAAGAGTGAAATGGATCATATGGTAGGTATATGTTTAAATCTTTAAGAGACTGCCAAACTTCCCAAAGAATTAAACCATTTTACATTTACATTTACATCTTTGACAACACTTGGTACCACCAATCTTTTACATTTTATCCATTCTAATTTCACAGTGTTATCTCATCTTGATTTTAACTTGCATTTCTCTCCTGACTAATAATATTGAGCATGTTCTTCTTTGTTACTCAGGTTATCTTCTTTGGTGAAGTGCCTTTTCCAGTCTTTTGCCCATGTTTTAATTGGGTATTTGTTTTCTTATTATTGAGTTTTGAATGGTCTTTCTATATTCTGGATAGAGCTACTTTATCAAATATATGCTGGGCAAACGTTTTCTCCCAAGCTACAGCTTTTTATTCCCTCAACTGCATTTTGAAAAACAAACATTTTTATGTATATAAAGTCTCATTTATCATTTTTACTTTTATGAATTATGCTTTTGGTAACATGCCTAAGAACTCTTTACCTAACTAACCCAAGGTAAGGTAAATGGTCTCCTGTTCTCTTTAAAAAAAAAAAAAAAGTGTTTATGCTTCTACATTTTGCATTTAGATGTGCTCCATTTTTAGTTTTTATAGAGAGTGTGAAGTAGTTGAGGTTCTTTTTTTTTTTGGAATATGGATGTCCAGTTGTTCCAACGTTTGTTGAAAACAATGTTTTATTGCCTTTGATTGTTTTCAATATTTATAAAAAATATCAATTGACCATGGTTGTATGACTCTCCTTCTGGACTGTATTCCATTCCACTGATGTAGGTATGAGCCTTCCAAATCATGAGCACAATACACTATTCATTTATTTAGCAATTTGATTTCTTTCATTAGCATGGTGTAGTTTCAGCATATACATGCTGTATTAGATTTACACATAAATATTTTTGAAGTTATTAAACATGGCTTTTTTTTTTTTTTTTTGGAGATGGAGCCTTGCTTTGTCACCCAGGCTGGAGTGCAGTGGCACAGCCTCGGCTCACTGCAACCACCACCTCCCAGGTTCAAGCGATTCTCCTGCCTCAGCCTCCAGAGTAGCAGGGATTATAGCGGCCCACACATGACACTTTTTAAAAATTTCAGTTTCCAATTACCTTGTTAAACTCACTGTTTTTTGGCTGTTCCAGGATCTTTTTGGCAGATTCTTTGTCATTCTCTATGTAAAGAATTATGTCATCTACAAATAGGGATTTCTTTTGTCCTTTCCAATCTGTCTTTTCTTTTTCCTTATTGTATTGCACAGCGAGGATTTTCAGTACAATATTAAATAGAAGTGGTCAGAGCAGACATCCTTGCCTTGTTCCTGATCATAGGGAGTAAACATTCATTTCCTTACCATTAAGTATAACATCTGCTCTACTGTTGTTTTTTTCTCATAGATGCCCTTTATCAGGTTAAAGATGTTCTTTCCCTTCTTTTCCAGTTTGCTGACAGTTTTTACCCTTGAATGGATGTTGAAATTGTCAATGCCTGTTCTGTGTCAACTAATATGATCAAGTGGTTTTGCTTCTTTGATCTATTAATATGATGGCTTTTACCGATTGATTTCTAGATATCAAATTGGCCTTGTGTTCCTGAAATTAATCCCAGTTGATCATAATGTATTACATTTTTCAATACATTGCTGTACTTGATATGCTATTTTCTTGTGTATTTTTGTGCCTGTGTTTATGGGGGATAGTCGAGTATAGTTCTCTTTAATCATCTTTCTTTAATTTTGATATCAGACATAAAATGAATTGGGAAGTGTTTCCTTTTCCACTTACTGGAAAATAAATATAGATTTTCTGTTCTTTTTTATTTTTTATTTTGTGTGTGTGTGTGTTTGCTTGTTTGTTGAGACAGGGACTCACTCTGTCATCAAGGATGGAGTGTAGTGGCATGATCTTGGCTCACTGCAACCTCCACCTCCTGGGTGTAATTGAGGCTTTCACCTCAGCCTCTCGAGCAGCTGGGACCACAGGCATGCACCACCATGCCTGGCTAATTTTTCTCCTTTATGCAGAGACAGGATTTCACCAGGATGTCCAGGCTAGTCTTGCACTGTTAGGCTCAAGCAATCCGCCTGCCTCAGCCTCCCAAAATGCTGGGTTAATAGACGTGAGCACCACACCCGGCCTATTATTTCTTTTTTAAATGTTTGATGTAATTCACTAATAAAACTGCACAGACCTGGGATTTTTTTCTTATGAAGGTCTTTAATTACGAATTCAATTTATTGAGCAGATATAAAACTAGACAGTTTTTTGGTCTTTTTATGAATGAGTTTTGGTAGTTTTCAGCTTTTAAATAATTATCAAATGAATGTACATAGTGCTTTTGTATTTCCCTATTGTCTGCATTGTTTAATAAACAATCATCCTTCTTTAATTTTGATATTAGACATAAAATGAATTGGGAAGTGTTTTTCATTTACTGGAAATAGATATAGAATTTTTGTTATTTCTTTTTTCTTTTATTTTCTGTTGTTTGTGTTGTTTTTGTTTGTTGAAACAGGATGTCACTCTGTTGTCCAGGCTGGAGTGCAGTGGCAAATTGTTTAATAAACAATGAAGACAATAGTAAGGGATACTAATAACATTTCTTGTTATCTATGGAGATTATAGTGATATCCTTGCTGATACTGGTAATTTTTGTTTTTTCTCACTCTCTCTCTTTTTGAGGTTTATCAATTGTTTTGACCTTTTTAAAGAAATTGCTTTTAATAATTTTTATATTTATTTTATTCTAGGTTCATAGATTTCTGTTTTATCTCTATCACTCCTTTCTTCTGCTTACTTTGGATTTCTTTTATTCTTTTTTCCTCATTTCTTAAGGTGAAAATTTTGTTGATTTGAGTTTTTTCTTCTTTATCAATAAGCATTTAATGCTATAAACTCCCCTCTAAACACTGTAATAGGTGCATTCCACAAATATTGATGTTATATTTTCACCTTCATTTAGATCAAAATAATTACTAATTTCTTTTGGCTTGTAAATTTTTTAAAGTATGTTGTTTAATTTTAGAGTATAAGGAAATTTTCCAAATTTCTTACTGTTATCCATATTTGTTTAATTCCACTATGGTCAGAAAACATGCTTTGTAGGATTTCAATTATTTTAAAATTTTGTTTTATGATCTATCTGGGTTATGCACTATCCTAAAATGTGTTCCATGAGCTTTTGAAAGGAAAATGTGTTCTGCAGTTGGATGGGGTTTTCCACACATGTTCATGGGACCCAGTTGATTGATGGTATAATTTAGTTTTTCTATAAGCTTACTGATTTTGTAATTACTGATTGAGGAGAGGTGAAGTGTCCCGATTATAATTGTGGATTTGTCTATTTCACCTTTCAGCTCTACCTTCATGTTCTTGACCTGTTGTTAGGTGCATACACTTCTAGGATTTTTGTGTCTTCCTGGTAAATTTACCTTTTTATCATTATGCAATGACCACCTTTATCCCTGGTAATTTTCCTGGCTCTGAACTTCACTTTATCTGACGTTATTGTAGAGATTATTATGGAGATAGAAAAATTACTTATTCCATATTTTATTCTGCAAATAGATCTGTCTTGGTTCTACATGCTTTTTAGTGATCTACATATCTATATGCTAAGAGAAGGTCAAGCCCTGTCTGAAGCAAATAGGCAACCTTAAGATTAATATTTAGGGAATTCAGTCACTTCAGTCAAAGCATCAATGGACATTCACTTGGTTGAACACATCTAACATCCTGAATACTTTTGACACTCCGCAAACACACTTTAGCATGTAGTGACACTGATTTAAATTCCTCAGGAAATCAAACAAAAATGAATGAAAATCCTGGCGTGCACGTTACATTTCCCACTAACCTACTCTTCATTTCTCCTTTGAGATTTTGTCTTATAAACCTGTGCTTGTTATCACTGCTTAGTAAACCCAGGAGACTGTGAGATAGGTGTTTTCATCAAACGTGACCTCAGCTTTGGTTCTTCTTGGACCCACCAACTCAGGTGGGACTTCTGGCTCTTGTGAATGGCAGCCTGAAGGTGTGTGTGTGGGAAAAGCATAGAAAGGTCTCAGCCTTCTCTGGGAGGGCCTGGGCTTTGAGCGCCATGCTGCACGGCTGTTCTGCTTTGCAAGAGAGCGCTGACACAGGATGTGTGTGCAGGGGCCCAGCTCTCCTGGCGGCAGCTCCCCCTTGCCCTATTCCACTCGGCAGGGCCACTAAGGTTCTGGGACGCAGCCAGCCTAAAGCTGCAGGCCCTTTGGTTGCAACGCGGAGGTAAATGACTCCCTATGTCAATAAAATTCACTGTAAGGTCTTTCAATGATTTAGTTGTCCCGTCGGGCTTAATCATTGAATTAGAGCAATGGCTCTAAGCCGTCGGCTTAGCGATCCCCGTGGGGTCCTCAGAATAATCTCCCGAGCTAGGCTTTACTTTAGTCCGTTTCACTGAAGGAAAACAGAGGCAGGGATGGGTGAAACAGCCTATTCTGGGAGCTGGTGGCCTCCGGGTCACAGGTGGCGCTGCGGCGGGTCGGGGCTTTTCGGAGGCCCTAGCGTGTGTGGGGTGCCAGGCACCTGCTGCTCCACCTTGTCACCGAGGGACTTACTTTTCTGGCTCCATTTCCTCCTGGTATTAATTTTTATTTAAAAAAGCCCTGGCTGCCTCACCCCACCTCTAAACAAGCTTCTGTCCCTTCCTCCCCGCAGTCTTGTTATTGCAAAGCCCCCAAAGAGCTTTCTGCACCACTGGGCAGGCACTTTGGCACAGGCCCACACCCTTCCTGGCAGGGCCCCACCGCCCCTCGTATACCCTTCCTCCCTGGGGCTCACGTGCACTTCCCTACAACCCCCACTCCACTCCAATCATGCCGAGCCCCCCCGCCCCTCCTTCCCCTCCTTGGTCTCTGTTCAGGAGTCCCCTTTTTCTGAGGTCTTCCCAAACCACTTCATTAAAAATTGCAACCGCTTATCTGTCTCCACCACACTCTTAGTGTGCCCAGTGCCTAGAAGGATGCCAGGTGCAGCGGGCACTCGGTGGTCGCTCCTTAAGCGGTGCTCCTTAGGCGGGAGCTGAAACCCGGGCCCCAGGCTGGGAGCCGCGGAGCGCCTCAGATCTCACCCGCACCTGGGTCCCTGGCATGCGTCCACCTGACTCTGTGGTCACAGCCGTTTGCCAAATCAAATAGTTCCTTCAGGACTCAGAAACCGGGCCCTGTGGCTTGCCCCTATGAATCTCTTCCTCCTGATATGTTTGGTTCATCTGATTGCAAATCCTAATGATTTTCTAGATCTTACATTATTATTTCAGTAATTCCCAGATGAGGTTTTGTTTGCTAGAACTCATTTCCCAAATATCTGGTATATATATGAAGAACAACCTTCCACTGGGAAGGGAGTCACAGGTCAAAGGTTTGAAAACACAGTGAGGTTTATTTTCAGTCCCTCAAGTGTATAGACTTTTTTAAAAGATTAACTGATCACTTTGTAGGATTATAAGAACACATTTGAAATTAGAAGAAATGGCACATTTAGGGAGCAAGGTAAATGAGGTAACAAATGTTAAAGTTTGTGAGAGGACATTGTTTTGACTATCCTCCTGCATTAGGCCCCCCGCAGACCAGACCAAACCAGAATGGAGTCCACTCATGCTAAGTGCCACACAATTAAACTGAATTTAGAAATGGGCCAGTTTTCCAAAAAACAGGAGAGTCCCAGCAACCCATCAAAAGACCCCCAGTCAACAGGAGCAGGCCTGACAAGGAATTTCCTCTGCTTTAACCCATACCAGGAAAGCCACTTTAAAATGAACAAGCTGTTTTTTCTTCCTTGTTTCTGCTTTCTTCAATCTTTTCTGTCTATGAAGCCCACCCGCTGTGCTCAGCTTCGAGAACACCTTTTTGTTTCATACAGGAGATGCTGCCTGGTCCATGAAACCACTCATAAAAGCCAATTAGATCTTCAAAGTCAATTCCTTGAAATGTTTCTTGACACAAACTACAGTGACTCTAGGAAACTTTCCCACATTCCCATCTGTTATACTTGTAGAATAATTGGCCCTTATTAATAAAGGCAATGCTTACAGAAGAAGGTTGAGGGAATTGTCTGGGTAATGAAAATAAAACAACCTGCTTTTTATGCTAAAAGAAGTTGCTTTGGGCACTCAGCCTCATTCAGGACCTGTTTTTCAGCCCCTCAGTGTCCCAGAATTTATTGGGTCCAGAAAAATTATTTCACTATAACCAACCTCCTAAGAGTCTAAAAGAAAAACACTAGACCACTAATTATTGATTTCCAATGGGATCATTGTACTTTAGTGACCAAAATGCCTTTGTCTATGATTCAAGTCACTTCCCTCTTGCTTTCTTACATTTGGAAGGCCAGGTGAGCCGAGATAATATTGAAGCTAGGACCAGAGCAATGGGAGCAAAGTTTTGAGGGTCCTTCTGTCCACTCATGGTCAACCTGGAGCAACGGCCCCAGCACAGTCCTGAGAGAATTCGGTGGGGGCTGCCTGCAGGACACATAAGGAAGTGGGTGGACAAGGGGCTGCCCCAGCACAGATCATCTCTTGTGTACTTGCCAGGCTTGACCCAAGCTCTCCGTCTTCTTTATGTCCATGGAGCATTTCTCTGGGTGGTCTCACACAATTGTTTAGCACTCTGTTTTCTAGATTGCCATCATATTCCAGGCCTAAGTCACTGATGTTAAGTGCCTGTTACTGCCATTGAAGTTTGGGTTACTGAAGTTTCCAGTCCCACCATCTTTCTGGAAAGGAGAAGATCATGAAGATGGTTCTGAGGGAGTCAGAGACACGTACAACGGATGGAAGGTGGTGAGGAGTCACTGCAAGAAGCAAAGGCTCTGATATGAAGCCCTCAGAAATTGCCTGAGGACCAAAGAAAAGCCACTCAGAATGGTTGGTTGTTCCCACCATCTCTCAACCAACAATGTGACCTCCAAAGGCTGTGTCAATCTGTAGTTAGCAAAAATGAATAGAATGTACTCAGAGGACACTTCCTCTCAAACTAATGCTCTGTTTATTTAACCGACGTTCAATTAGCTGGGCCTACTGGCATGTTGACATGGTTGCTGAAAGACTAACAAAATAGAATCTCACTGCTGGGCTTATTTTCCTCCAAGCCACACTGTGATTATAAACATCTTTTTGACACTCTATAGATCCCTTAACAACAATAAAAAAAACTTGATTAAAATATTTGACTGAAAGTTTTGACTAGTGATTCAATTAATGATTTGCTGATCATAAATAATAGATGGGTTACAGACCTTAGAATAAAAATACATGTGAATGTAAGGATGTGTATCTCACATGTTTATCTCATATGTCTATATGTCTGTCTCAAGATAATAATTCACACAATGCCTGCCAATTGTTAGGAACTTGCAAGATTTAATTATGGTTGAATTATGATTCTTAATCTTATAGTGTATGTAGTCATATGTCATACAACTTTCTTTTTTGCTCTTTTTTTGTTTGTTTGTTTGTTTTGAAATGGAGTTTCGACTCTTGTCACCCAGGCTGGAATGCAATGGCACAAACTCAGGTCACTGCAACCTCTGCCTCCCAGGGTCAAGCGATTCTCCAGCCTTGCCTCCTGAGTAGCTGGGATTACAGGCATGCACCACCACGCCTAGCTAATTTTGTGTTTTTAGTAGAGATGGGGTCTCACCATGTTGCCCAGGCTAGTCTTGAGCTCCTGACCTCAAGTGATCTGGCTCACTTGAGGTGCTTCACCTCAGCCTCCAAACTGCTGGGATAACAGGCATGAGCCACTGAGCCCGGCTGTTATACAACTTTCAAATGAAGTAATAAGCCAATGAGCAAATTCATTATTTGTTATCCTGTGCTTAATATTAGTTTTGTCAATTTCGGTTTTTATAAATATATTGACTTTTAAGCATCTAAGATTTGATTTGTGTTTTGGTGATTTAATGGTGATATAAAGAATTATTAAAGAAAAATTTGAACATGACTTTTACTTCACAGGATTATTTCGATCATAATTCATGTGTAAGATGCAATCTACTATTAGTGTAATAAATACAATCAACCACTCAGATCAGTCAATGCGATACATAATATCAACAGAATGAAGGACAAATACCAAAAGATCATTTATTTCAATTGATGCTGAAAAAGCATTTGATAAAGTTCAACATCCCTTCATGATAAAAACCCTCAAAAAACTGGGTATAGAAGAAACATACCTCAACATAATAAAAGCCATATATGACAGACCCACAGCTAGTATATACAGAATGGGGGGAAACTGAAAGCCTTTTTCCTCTTAGATCTGGAACATGAGAAAGATGCCAGCTTTCACTGATGTTATTCAACACAGTACTGGAAGTCTTAGAGCAATCAGACAAGAGAAAGAGTGAGCATTCAAATTGGAAAGAAGAAGTCAAATTATCCATGTTTACAGATGATATGATCTTATATTTGAAAAAACCTAACGATTCCACCAAAAAGCTATTAGAACTAATAAACAAATTCAGTAAAGTTGCAAGATATGAAATCAACATACAAAAATCAGTAGTAGCATTTCTATATGCTACAATGAACAATAGGAAAAAGAAATCAAATAGTAATCCCATTTATAGTAGCCAAAAATAAAATTAAATACCTAAGAATTAACTTAACCAAAGAAGTGAAAGTTCTCCACAATGGAAACTATAAAACACTGATGAAAGAAATTGCAGAGGATACAAAGAATCAAGAGGTATTCCATGTTCATGGATCAAGAGAATCAATTTTGTTAAAATGCCCCATCTACCCAAAGCAATCTACAGATTCAATACAATCCCTATCAAAATACCAATGACATTCTTCACAGAAATGGAAAAAACAATCCTTAAGTTTATATGGACCGATAAAAGACCCAGAACAGCCAAAGCTATCCTGAGCAAAAGGAACAAAACTGGAGGAATCACATTACCTGACTTCAAATTATACTAGAGTTATAGTAACCAAAAGAGCATGGTACTGGCATAAAAAACGAACACATAGACAAATGGAACACAATAGAAAACCCAGAAACAAAGCCAGACAACTACAGTGAACTCAGGACCTGAGCTGCCACTTCCTCTCCATGACCCCATAATACAGGAAGCTCCTCTTTTGTCAGATTTCCAGACGTGTAATGAGGTCTAGCAGGGACTTGCCAAGTGTTCTCCAAACTCCTCTCATTATTCTAGGCACAGAGCTTGTAAGAGGAGTGGTTATGTGGCCACAGGAACATGAACAGAATTGCTGCCATCCAGGCCCATAGACATTTCTCATGTGCCATATTTCATTCCCTTCCCACATGCAGGCAACATGAGGAAACAGAGAGGAGGACACCATGTCCTCATCACTACAGGACAGGACAGAACCTCAGACAAGGAGGCTGAGTGCCAAAAACTACCCTGTAATAGTCCACACTGAATGCAGCATTTAAGCAAGAAATAAACCCAGTCATGTCAGGTCATTGAGGCTGAGGGCTTTATCTATTAGAGCAGTTAGCATTACTAAGTCATACCAGGGTTTTACCCTGCTTACCAGGATATGGTCCACAGAGGGACCCTCCCCAACATCTTCCCAACTCTGTCTTTCCTCTCAAGCTTGGGGGTAACCTCATTGGTCTAGGGATAAGGTAAATGGAAGGTTAAGGTGGGGACAGAGCTGGTTCTCTCAGAATTCATCTGTTTTTAAATCTTATCTTGATCCTAGAAGCACACAGACTGTGATGTCTTTGCTGTTTGCATCAATCTGACAATTATTCTTAGGACTAAATGGCAGCTTTCAATCTCAAGACTAGAATCAAGCATCTTCATGAGGGAAAGCAGACTATGCCTAGCATTAGGACCAGCCACGCAGACATACTCCGAGTATGCATTCTTAGAAGCAGTGGTGGTGGCACAGCACCTAACAACCAACATAGTCACAGAAGCAAGGGTACAGAAATGGAACTTCAGTTTGGCAAAACTGTGATGATTGCGTGACTCCAGGCCTGCAGCTGCCTAGGGCAGGAGTATAACCATCATGATTGCCAGGTGAACTCAGTAACAATGTAAGGATGTACTGGTTAATTTCAGTTTAAACACAGTCTCAAAGTGACCCTTGGCCCTCTGGACGTCCTCCCACCCACATTACCCCTGATGTCGATTCTACACTTCTTGTCCTTATGTAACTGTGGCCACATGTGGGACTCTTCTCCTTGGTGCCAAGGGGACTCTTGCACAGTTTTACTGACGTATCTTGTCTGGTCATGGCCAGACTATGTGGGGCCCTCTTCACACCAGCAGCAGCCAGCGCACAGTGGTCCACACTCACCTCCAGCACTTGGGGTGCAGGAACCTGGAGCTCATCCTCACCCCTACCAGTGCAGACCTTTCATCCCATGTTTTTTAACAGAAGCCCTTCATCATGGCCTCAGTGCACCAGCTCTCTTTGTGTCCCACTGAAGTCCAGATCTTACCTGGGGCCCTTCTTGACTCTATAAACCAAAGGGGAGCTGAGACCATGACCTTTCATGCAGCCATATTTATGTGCTCCAGACTCTGTAGTGATGCGACATAGGCCATTAATGCCTTCTGAAATTCAAAGTAGAAAAGGGGCAAATCCAACCCTCTCTTGGGTTCCAAAGTTCTCCTTTCCTATATTAGCCAGATTTCTCCAGAGAACAGAACCAACAGCATATACAGTCTTCTCTTGGTATCTGCAGGGGGTTGGTTCCAGGACCCACCTTACAGATACAACAATCTATGCATACTCTAGTCCCATGGTCAGCCCTGGAGAACCCACATACATAAAATCAGCCCTCCATATCCTCAAGTTTGCATCCCAAAAAATGCTATATTTTCAATCCACATTTGGTTGGAGATGCAGAGCCTGTGGATACAGAGGGCCAACTACATTCATTAAAAGCAATCTGTGTATAAGTGCAGTTCAAACCCCATGTTGTTCAAGGGTCAACTGTATATAAATATACAAAAGGAGACTTATTATGAGAGTGGGTTCACACAGTTACGAAAGCTGAAAAGTCCCACGCTCTGCCATCTGCAAACTGGAGAGTGAGGAAAGCTGGTAGTATAATTCAGTTTTAAGTCCAAAGGCCTGAGAATCTGGGGTGCTGAGGGCCAAAGGTAGAAGACAGATGTCCTAGCTCAAGACAGAAAGAGAAAATTCACTCTTCCTCTGCCTTTTTGTTCTACTGGAGCCCTCAGGGGACTGCATGATGCCCACCCACACTGGTGAGGGTGATTTTCTTCACTCAGTCCACCAACTCAGTTGCTAACCTCTTGCAGAAACAGCCTCATAGACACTCCTTGAAAGAATGTTTTACCAACTATCTGGGCATCCCTTAGCCTCATCAGGTAGTCACATGAAATTAACCATCACACCCTTCAAGACTCTTTTTTAAAAAAAATTGTTCCCCTTTTGAAGGTGAATTATTTTTCTAATTGATGCAAAAATAGATTATGCTAGATTGTAAAAATGATTCCAAATATACATCTAGATATTTTTAGTAATAATAAATTAACTATTGCTTTCACCCAAACCATGTGTTCTTGATCCTAAACTCTGAGAGTTCTTCTACGCTGGTATCATCTGGGGTTAATAGCAACTCCATGACTCCAGACTCAAATGAAGGCAGACAATTCGTTAGGTGAATAAAAGACTGGTTAATGTCTCAAATTGTGTGGGTCCATGCATGTATTAGTGACACAGGACTAATCAGTGCAGATAGCTACTCTGTTCTAGTCAAGAGTGTCAATTATTTCAGCAACTTGTTTTTGCTGATTATTTGGAAAAATTGACATTTTAGGGTAATTTTTATCTAGAAAAAGGATAATTTTCTCCCATCTTCTAAGTCTTCTTTTTTCTTATCTGCAAAGACAAAAAATCAAGACAAAAACCTGGCTCAGGTTTCTAGAGGTTCACTGTGGAAAAACAATGTATTGTTTTAAGCACAAGGGAAAAGAACTATTAGGAAAAGATGTACCAACTGTTTTTGTGTGTGGTAAGAAAAACACATTGGGTGCATCGCCTAAGACATAAAAAGGCCGAGTACTTCCATGTGGGAACACCCAGTCAACATGGGTTCCATTGTTCTGATGGAGACATGAGGATGCTCAGGGCAAGGCACCCGCAGCTGGGGTGTGCTGTCCTACCTGGGAGCGTGCACACATAGGCAGATGCTCTTCACCACCATTAAGTACATCTCTCCAGTGTCTCCGGGTATTTTGTTCTGCGTAGGATTGAAGTGAACCCAAGAAATAGGCTTGACAAAAAAAGAAAAAGAAAGGCAACAAAAAGCCTCTCTTTGAAGATAAGATATAATTAGATCTCAGTAGAAGTTGTTTTCTTAAGAACAATCAGGAGGTCAGTTGCATGAGGTAGGCATACTCACCAAAATATGAAAGCCTCATCAAAAACAAGCATGCCACTTTCCACTTATAGAACTTGAAATTTACAACACAGTGAAATATACACATGTGCATGCACGTGCACACGTGCGTGCACACACACACACAAATAAGGGAGGAGTAAAACCTAAAATGACCCTTCTGCCAAAGACAAGGATAAAAATTAGCAGGGCATAGAGCATGCCCATCCACCTGCCATCTGCGATATCCCTTCCTCCCTTCTTCTCATAGCCCTCTGCCAATGGACCCTATTTTATTCCCGAATAGTTACAGCTGTGCCTCTGATTCTGCACCATAAGTAGTCCTGAAGCCTACAATGGTAAGATCAATTGTCATGTTTCACTGATTTGCAGCAGACTCATCTTTATGCATCTGATGCTTTTGTCATCTATAAGAGAAAATTTCATCTTCCCACTTCAAAAGAAGGCAGTGAAGCATATAACAAATTATAAAACAAAATTGTTAACATCAATATAAACCAATCTTTAAAAAGCAGGCCTACCAATATGGTTTAAAGTGGCCACTGGCATTTTAAATCCCATCAAAGTAAACAATTGCCTTTTTCTTACCTCTATAGGTGGCAGTCTGAATGTTAATGGGAAGAATTAGAGAATCCATTTTCCATCTTTCATGGTCTTGCCTGTAAAGTGTTGGCAGCAATTCCTCCAGTCCACTGGTGTGTTACCCATTCCATTTCCTCTGCAGAGTAGCTCTCTCGTTCTATTCATGAAGTTACATCACACCTCATTTGGATTCTGTCTCAAATGAGTTGCTGATGTCAGCTGGATTTAGCTAGGAATACATTAAATTTTATTCAATTAGTCAAAAACAAGTATGTTTTCAAAATCTGGTGTATATATAAAGCAATGTTAGCTGTTATGACATAAAGTTTTAGAATGAAAAAGTTATAAATCTAGTTAAGATGTAGGATTTACTATATGTAACATATATTGTACATATTATATGACAAATGTTAGCTGCTAGAATATGACACTGGTGTTTTCGAATTCCTGTGAACTGAGTGTTTATTATGCCTGCTGGAATCTGGACCACTTCCTCCCTGGCAAACAATGTTGCTATTGGAATTGCATCCCAGATCGCAGACTTAAAATCAAATTAAAAGCAAAGCACAGCTATGAGTTTTAAAATTTAAAAAAGTAGAAATGTCTTTTATAAATTAAGCATAGATCACGGAATTTTCATGCTTAGAAGGACATCAGTAACTATCAGATCCAAAGTCCTTATTTTGCACATAAGGAAGTATGTACAAAAACTTATACAGCTGATAAATTCAGCAAAGTTGCAGGATACAAAATCAACATGCCAAAATTAGTTGTATTTCTTACACTAGCAATGAACAATATGAAAAAGAAATCAAGAAAACAATTTCATTTACAACAGCATCAAACAAGAATAAAATAGGAATAAATTTAACCAAGGAAGTGAAACCCAAGAAATGCCATTTTGTACACCAAAAACTACAAAACATTGCTAGAAGAAATTAAAGACAATCTAAATAAATAGAAACACATTCCTTGTTCACGGACTGGAAGACTTAACATTATCAAAATGACCATATTGCCAAAAGATATTTACATACTAAGTGCATTCCTTAGCAAAATCCCAATGGTACGTTTTGAAGAAATAGGAAAACCCATCCTAAAATTCATATGGAATCTCAAGGGGCCCAGAATTGCCAAAACAATCTTGAAAAAGAACAAAGTTCAGACTCACACTTCCTGTTTTCAAAATTTACTACAAAGCTAATCAAAATAGTGTGATTATTGACATTAGGACAGATACATACGGCAGCAACAGAATAAAATAGCTCAGAAGTAAACCTTCACATTTCATTTTTGGCAAGACCACAAGACCATTTAACAGGGAAAGGACAGTCTGTTCAACAATGGTGCAGGAAAAACAATGTCCACCTACAAAAGAAGTTGGGGCCTTACTTTGTACCATATACAAAAATTAACTCAAAATGGATCAAAGACCTAAATTGAACAGCTAAAACTAACTTTTAGTAGAAAACACACAGACAGATATTTACAGCGTTGGTTTTGGTGATGATTTCCTCAAAATGACACCAAAAACACAGACAAAAACAACAAAAATAGATTAACTGGATTTCATTCAAATTAAGAACTTTTGTGCACCAAAGGACACTATCAGGTGAGTGAAAATACAACCCACAGAATGAAAGAAAATGGTTTCAAATCATATATCCAGTAAGAGATTAATATCTAGAATATACAAAGAACTCCTACAACTGAGCAACAATAATAAAAAAAGTTTAAAAGTGAACAAAGGACTTGAACAGACATTTCTCCAAAGTTATACAAATGACCAATAAGCACAGGGAAATACACTTAGCATCATTAGTCATTAGAGAAATGCAATTAAAACCATAATGAGAAATCACTTTGCACCCAGTAGGATGACTATTATCAAAAAAATACAAACAAAAAATGGAAAACAAGTGTTGCCAAGGATGTGGAGAAATTCGAAGCCCTATCCTCTGCTGACAGGTGTGTGAGATGTTCAACTTAGAATTATCATAAAACCCAGAAGTATACCCAAATAATTGAAAACAGACATTTTTATGTCCATCTTCATAGCAGCATTATTCACAATAGCCATAAGGTATCAACAACCAAAATCCCCATCAGCAGGTGATATATAATATATATCACATTTTGCTTATCCATTATATATACTACCTATATCATCCATATATATGAGATAAAGTTTACAAGGACTGAGAGTCGCTGTTGCAGAAATGAAGCAGTGGGTTTCCTCTCCTGAGAGCAAGCGTTGCAGAGTGGAGGCTCCTGGGGGGTAGAAAAATAGCCAGATATATATCTATTTCTCACAATGGAATATTATTTATGTATATAAAGAAGACAATTCTGACACATGCTACAACATGATGAACCTTGAAGGCATTATACTCAGTGAAATAAGCCAAACACAGAAGGCCAAACATCATATGATTCCACTTATACAAGATGTCAGGATAAGCACATTCATAGAGACAGAAAGAATAGAGGTTACCAGGGGCGGGAGGGTGGGAGAAATTGGGAGTGATTTTTTAATGGTTACAGAGTTTCTGTGTTGGGTGATGGACATGTTCTGGAAATAGACACTGGCAATGATTACACAACATTATAAATGGACTTAATGCCACTGAATTGTAAACTTAAATATGATCAAAACTTCAAGTTATTAAATTTTACCACAAAATAATCATGCCTTTAGCAAACAGAAACAGTTTTCTTCTTTCTGTCCAAGCTTTATGCCTTTGATTGCTCACTCTGTTTCAAAGGCGAGTGCTTCAGTACAATACGGAAGTGATGACGTGAAGTGTTCTTTCTTTTTCTTCCATCCTTCAGATGGAAAGTGTTGCTATTTCAACATAAAGTGTGATGTTGCCAGTAGGACTTTTGTAGATGCCCTACATCTTAATGATGGTGCCCATCTATTGCTAGTTTGCTACGTGTTTGTGTCATGAATGGGTTGCTAAATTTTTTTTTTTAGACGAAATCTGGCTCTGTTGCCCAGGCTAGGACAGAGTGCAGTGGCACAATCTTGGCTCACTACAACCTCCGCCTCCTGGGCTTAAGCAATTCTCCTGCCTCAGCCTAACAAGTAGCTGGAACTACAGTCATGTGCCACCATGCCCAGCTAATGTCTATATTTTTAGTAGAGACAGGGTCTCACCATGTTGGCCAGGCTGGTCTCAAACTCCTGACCTCAAGTGATCCGCCTACCTCAACCTCCCAAAGTGCTAGGATTACAGGCATGAGCCACTGCGCCTGGCTGGGTTGTTGAATTCCTTTTAAATGCTTTTATGCTCCCTTAAAATTGGTCATAGAAGTGTTTTTGCCATTTTTTTTATTATGGCAAACTAGACTGACAAATTTTTCAGTGTTGAACCTGTACTCCTGGGAACCACCCTACTTGGCTGATCATGAGGCAATATCCATTTACATGTTTCTAAATCCAATATGCTATTGCTTTGTTAAATATTTTTGTGTCTAGGTTTATGAGGGATTTTTTTCTAAAACTTTAATTTTTACAATGTCTGTCTCGGTTTTTGGTAATAGGGTTATTTGTTTTGGCTTCATAAAATGAGTTAGGAAATGTTTTGCTACCGCTGAACGTATCTGTGTAAAATCCGTTCTATTCCTTCTTTTAATATGTGGTAAAATTTACCAGCGAAACTCTCTGGGCCTGTAGTGTGTTTGTGGGGAGAATTTTCATAATGATTTCAAATCCTTTAATTAACAGAGATATTCGTATTTTCTCTAATATCTTGTATTAGCTTTGTTCAGCTGTATTTATAAAGGAATTTGCCTATATCATCTAAGTTTTCACGATGTTGCTATAAAGTTTTTCTTAATATTTGCTTATTATGTTTGCTGTGTCTTTAGGCTCTCTTTCATTCCTGATAGGCAATCCGTGTTTCTCTTCTTATTTATCTGCCTAGAAAGGTACCAATCAGTTTTGTTGCTATTTTAAATTAATCAGGTTTGGCTTTGTTTTCACTATGCTTCTCTCTTTTCTAACTCGCAGATTCATGCTCTAATACAAGTGTTTAAAGCTTTGAATTTCTCTGTGAACATTGCTTTATCATATCAACAGATTTTTATATATTTTCATTATCACTCAGTTCAAAATACAGTCTCATTTCTTTTCTAATTTTTGGTGCTTTTCTAAATACCTTATTGTGACAGATTTCTAATTTAATTTCACTGTGAGCAGAAAAGACACACTGTATGG